>NW_024869253.1:0-12040 GCF_013358625.1 Macadamia integrifolia | reverse complement strand
GTTTCCAGGAATTGAAGAAGAGGTTGGTGTCGGCCCCTGTGTTGACCATCCCTGAAGGCACAGGTGGAATGACAGTCTACACTGATGCTTCCAAAGTTGGTTTGGGTTACGTTCTCATGCAACGCGGTAAGGTAATAGCGTATGCATCCCGACAACTAAAGGAGTATGAGAAGAACTACCCCACTCATGACTTATAACTAGCCGCAGTCATTTTTGCCCTTAAGATTTGGCGACATTATTTGTATGGGGAGAAGTGTGAGATATACACTGATCACAAAAGCCTGAAGTACTTCTTCACTCAGAAGGATTTGAACATGAGATAGAGGAGATGGCTTGAGCTCATGAAGGATTATGACTACGACATTCAGTATCATCCCGGCTAGGAAAATGTAGTGGCAGATGCGTTGAGCCGAAAGGCACAGACTGTGTCACTCTCATGCTTAGCAGTTAACCCACCACTAGTGTAAGAGGCGATGCTAGTGGATGAAGCTCTCTTATATGAAGGAGTAACCTTAGAATTGGGAAGTCAACCAGAAAACCTTAAATGGTTGACTGTATCCTTGGCGGCTCTACAGGTGCATCCGGCTATTAGGTAAGAGGTAATAATGAAACAACCTTTGGATCCTGAATTACAGCGGATCAGAGTTAAGGTTCAAAATCAAACAATGAACGACCCAGATTTTGTCTTAGCCAGTGATGGGGCATTGATGTTTCGAGGAAAATTGTTTGTACCCGATGATTTGGATATACAAGACAAGATAGTGCGAGAAGCATATAGCTCCGAGTACTCTCTCCACCCAGGAAGTACAAAGATGCACAAAGACCTCAAACAAAATTACTGGTGGCCAAGCATGAAAGTCACAATAGCTTTGTATGTGGCGACTTGTCTCACATGCCAAAAGGTAAAAGCTGCGAGGCATCGACCCTATGGTACTCTTCAGCCACTCCCAGTACCATAATGGAAGTGGGAGAGGATTATAATGGACTTCGTCACCGGACTACCATGTACACCTAAGGGAATGGACGCGATATGGGTGATCGTTGATCGGCTTACCAAGACTGCTCATTTCATTCCCATCAAAACCAAGTTCTCTATGGCCAAACTAGCACAACTTTACATGGAAAACATAGTGCGCTTACATGGAGTGCCAGTGAGCATTGTATCAGATAGGGACACAAGGTTCACTTCCAGATTTTGGAAAAGCTTCCAACGTGCCTTGGGATCACAATTGAATTTGAGTACTGCCTTCCACCCACAGACGGATGGTCAATCGGAGCGAACCATACAGATATTAGAGGACATGCTCAGGGCATGTACAATGGAGATGAGTGGCTGTTGGGAAGAATATATACCTCTTATGGAGTTTGCCTATAACAATAGTTACCAAGCTACAATTGGGATGGCTCCGTATGAGGCATTATATGGCAGGAAGTGCAGAACTCCTTTGTATTGGGATGAGGTAGGTGAACGTCGAATGTTAGGACCTGAGATGATACAGATGACTTGTGACAAAGTCGATGTTATTCGAGAATGGATTAAAGCAGCTCAGTCCCGTCAAAAGAGCTATGCGGACACCCGCAGAAAAGACATCGAATTTTAGCTAGAAGAAAAGGTATTTTTTAAGATCTCTCCTACTAAAGGGTTGCAAAGGTTTCACCAAAGGGGGAAGTTGAGCCCAAGATACATTGGACCATTTGAGATCTTAGCCCGGGTTGGCTCAGTAGCCTATATGCTTGCTCTGCCACCTTTGCTTGGGGATGTTCATAATACATTCCATGTATCCATGCTGAAGCGATACGTTCATGATCCCTCTCATGTATTACCCGTGGAGCCAGAATACCTTGAAGCTGACATGACCTATACAGAGCAGCCAGCTGAAATTTTGGACTGAAAGGTGAAAACCCTTCGTAACCGCTCCATTTTTTATGTAAAGGTGCGATGGGCTAATCATTCACTTGAAGAAGCGTCTTGAGAGAAAGAGGATGAAATGCAAGCCAAGTACCCTTCTCTTTTTGATTAACCAGGTACGCAATTTCGAGGACAAAATTTTTCAGAAGGGGGGGTAAATGTAATACCCTACTTCTTAAACCCGGTTTGATTACATGGTTGACCCGATTTAACTATGCAGGACCTGAACCGGAGAGAATCAGAGCTGGCTCCTTATGGACTATGATGGCAAGGGTGACCTTAAACACCGGCTAGCCCCACAAGTCCGAGCCAGTGCCAGAAAGGATGGGAATACCCAAGCCGTGTACATGCACCTATCATAAGGCCATGTACAGATAAAGCATGTATGTAGCCGTACATTAAGGTGCATACGTATATTACATCGTATGACAAAGGTGGGGTTCGCGCCGAGGCCCGAACTCTGTCAAAATCCCAAGTTTTGGCCCTCAGGTGGGTAGACAGGTGGGCGCATCCACCCACCTGAGTGACCCATCCATGTGAATTAGTAGTTAATTAAGAGGTATATATATAACATTTAAGATTTTCTTTTCTTTTTCATTTATGACACTCGAACGTTGGTGAGGATAGTAAAGAGAAGAGAGAAAGGAAAGGAGAGAAGAAGAGAAGAGACGAAAGATGAAGAAGAGATGGATTTCAGCGGCGCCAAGGCTTGATCTCCCCATTCCGGCGCCGGAAGAGTGATCTTCGACACTAGATCTACATTTAGAGGTAAGTAAAGTTGGGTTCCTTAAACATTCACCATACCCAAGTAAAACCCTTGATTCGAGTAGGGTTTCTTGAGATCTTGTAAATCCCCTTTGAAATGATGAATCTAAGGTTTAATAGATGATTTATGTGTTGATCTTGAAGGATTTGAAGAAGTATTTACAAGGTTGGAGAAGCATTGTGGATTTGAAGTGATTTTGGGGTTTTTGAAGGTGTTCTTGAGCAAAGAAGGTAAGATGGCTTCCCATTCCTTAAATCTAACCTAGATCTAGGTTAGAACCATCCTATAAGACTTTTAAAGTGTGAAGAATGGGTTTGGAAAAGCCCCATTTGAATCCCCAAAGAATGGAGGAAGTTGGGAAGAAACAACAGGTTTCCCGCCAAGACCGGTGGGCCATCTGGCCCGCCTGTGGACACCCGCTTGAGAGGGCAGGGCCCTCGGGCACAACCGGCGGGCCAGACCGACGAGCAGGGTGGCCCGCCGGTCTTAGCAGGCCCCCTGGCCCAACCGATGGGCCAGACCGATGGGCCAGCCTGCCCGCTGGTCCAGACCGGTGGGCCAGACAGGTGGGCTGTCTGACCCACCTGAGAGGCTCCGAATGTGATTTTTCCGTTCGATTGGGCCCGAATCGGACGTGTGACCTTCTTTTAGGATTCTAAACATGATCGTGTTAATTTTGATTCCAAAATGGTGAAGTACTAATCCCGTTCACTCATGTTAGGTTCACCAAATCCTACGCTCCTCACACCGGATCTCACCCGTACCGAACGGGAATCCTTGTACACTACAGGTAAGTGGGGAGAGGATGTTTGGCCTTGTTTCGAGGCATTGTTTGGCATTCATTTAATTGTATCTAGTCTAGTCATGCCATCATGAAAATGCTATGTAGATTAGTCATCCTCACATTGTTATGCATGTGTGTTATGTTACTTTCCAAATGCCAAGTGATAAGATGCTTATGTGATGAATGTTGACATCATTGTGCATAATGCATTAATAGACTAGATGCCATAGTCGGCTTGAAAACGAGTGCATTAGTGGCCCGTGGTATGGGACGCGATGGCACTATGTAATCGTACTATTGTCATATAGGAGCATGCAGTTTAGGATTTTCACCATCCCGTGCTACGACCCTTCCCAACAGGGGTTAAGGTGTTGGGTTACCATTTGGGGGGAAGCAGTGGTTGTGGTTGTCGGGTCATTGTGGCGGTTAGACATAACGCCTGGCGGGTCATTAGGACAGTCGGCAACCCCGGTGGTATATTCAAGAGGGCCAATCGTATTGCTTTTAAATTACTGAAGTCAGCACCTTTAATTTCAGTCATTTACTTTTCTATTGAGAGCCGGTGGTCGATATGTTTTTATTTTTTCGAGTACTCACGGTGGGCCTTCTCTGACAGCCCTATGGGCTTATCGCGGGATGGAGTTCACGACTCGTACCCGGAGTATACGCGCACTGTGGCTGTAGTAGCACTAAACCAAAGATTTAGTAATATTGCTTAGGTGGATGTGATTTAAAATGTATTGCATAACATGTAGTGCGTATGATTGTGTTTTGTTGTGTGGACTGCTGTGTGGTCCATCTTTTCACTTACTGAGCTAGTGAGATCATCCCACGTGTGCACCCCCTTTTAGATGATTTTACAGGTCATCCATCTGAAGAGCACGGGGTGGGTCCAACGGTTGAGTTCCCTGAAGAGGACTGGTGGGCCCCTGAGGAGTTAGAGCATGGCACTGTCTGCTCATGCGAGAGTTGTACTGCGGGACCGCAGTTCTGATGCCGAGCTGAGCTCTAGCCTTTGATACCGAACCGAGCTGTATACTCTGATTTTTGATGGTTTCATTTATGTACTTGATATGTGAATTGTACTTTTATTGTGTAAATATCATGCCTTCGGGCCCACATGTATATAACTATTGTATCACAATTCGGGTATCAAGTATTATGGGAATATTCACAGGTAAACCAAGTCTTCCGCTGATCTGATAACCTTTTATTAGTTGTGTGTATGCTGTGGTGGAATACAGTATCAGATGATCTTGGCAGGTTTGGGTTAATCGGTGTTAACCTGGTCACTGGCCCAGTTTGGTGTGAACGGGGTGTGACAAATCAGGCTTCATGGAAGAGGTAATTCGCTACAGTCGTGAGTAGGTTTCATTCAGAGTAGGCACAGTATCCGCTGCAAGTAAGTGACCCTTCACTGCCTTTAAGTCATTGTTCAAACCAGCCAGGAATTTGGAGATGAAGAACTCGTTACGCTGAGCCTTCAATTTGTCAATGTCAGTGGTCAAGGGTTGGAAGACATTGAGTTCTTCAACCATACCTCTGAAAGTACTGTAGTATTTGGAAAGTGACTTGTCTGACTGGCGAAACTGAGACAGTTTTTCTTAGATATCATAGATACGGGTCATGTTCTTCTCCTGAGAGTAGATCTCCTTCAAGTCATTCCACACTCCATTGGCAGTAGAATGAAACATAACATTGGCGGCGACATCTAGTTCCATTCTGTTCCATAGCCAAATTAAGATTAATGCATTCTCTTTTTGCCATTGAGCGTAACTAGTGTCAGATTCTTTAGGAGGATCAGAGGTGGTATAATCAAGCTTATCCTTCGCCATCAAATAAACTTTGACCGACTGAGCCCAAAGAAGGTGATTTGAGCTTCCCTTAAGCTTGATAGATGTAATCGGGACACTCACATTGTCCGATGCAGAGGAGGTAGTGGTAGGGGTAGTAGTAGTCTTGGTCTCAACCATGATAGCAAGTCAGAGTGACAAGTAAGTAGTGCAGAGACAACCAAATAAGGAGAACTCACCAACCAGATCAGATAAACAGCGGCCAGTAGCAATCAGTCCCCAAGAAACCGAAAAAAAATTCCAACTGATAGGGGCTGCTGGTAGGGTAGAGGCAATCTTGATTGGAGCAACAAAAGAGGCTTCAAAAGCCTTGTAGATTATGTAGAGAACTAGTAAACAACAGCACATTCAACGATGAAGCAATAGGGGCTTCACAAATAGGGCAGCAACCACAAACACAGCAGAATTAGGGGCGATGGCTATTAAAAACCTGCGGAAATAGGTATCGGCTCCAGCGATTTAAAGGAATCAAGTCTGAATCCATGCAGCAGTGGTAGGGACGCCTGGTTGTACTTATATCATGATAATCAGGCCACAAAATAATAGTAGCAACAGTAATAGGTGGCTGTGCACCAAAGAGGAGTAGCGCAGGGTAGAGATCAACAGAGAGTGTTGATATAAATCCTTGATTTGATTACAGAAGCTCTCATACCATGTTACAATCCCAGATTCCTAGATTCCTGTAACCAAACCAGTAAAAGAAGAAGAAGAGAGGAAGAAAAGGAAAAGAGAAAGAGAAGAGAGAAAGAGAGGAGAAACCACAGAGAGCCTCAAAGAGAGAGCAACCTGCGATCAGTCCAGAATCGGCTGATCGCAAGTCTCCTTTATGTATATATATCAAAAATAAGAAAAAGGAAGGTTACAAATATACCCCCCAACATAACCATAACCCTAAAGAAGCAAAGGAGGTCCGATAGGACAAGTATACCCCTATTGGACTTGTCGTGATTAGCGCTGTTCTATGACAGCGACAAAACTCAACATGCATAAATATTTGCATATGTTCCATATGGTTTGCGTATAAGTATCATAAATATTGTTATTCATATGAATATATGATTTATTTTGTAAGATTAGCATTTGCAAATTTACTTAAATGGGTTATATCTTGCTCTGTTCACTGGATAGATAATGTTGGGGAACCTTGGGAAATGCAGTTCAAGGTTCTAGAAAAGAACCTAGAAGAATGAATTACAACCAGGATCACTTAGAAATCGATAATTACAGAACAAGGACAGATTTTTGGTCGATAATAGAGTTACAATATTTCACAATCCAACAGTAGATCTAAGCAAAATCTAGTTGAATGTAAAGGGTTGAGAGATCTATCAATTGATACGAAATTCTTACAAATAAGAATACTCAGGAAATGGATGATTCCCTCATTGTTTAAGATTGAGGCTAGAAGCAAGAATTGAGAAGCAATTCAGATTTTAATGTCAGATCGTAGAAGCAGTCCAGACTTCAGATATGATTCAAAAAGAATTCTTTGATTCTCAGATTTGATTCCAGAAAAAATATTTAGTAGGAAATGAACAAAATATTGGACTTGATTCAAGAACAGGAGGATAAGGGAGAAGGTACGATAAAATCTTGAGGAGAAGAAGAATAACAAGAAGATTAAGATGAAACAATTGAAAGAGATCACATGATTACAAAGAGTGATAAGAATTAGAAGAAGAAGAAGAAAATAGTAGGCCAGAAGAAGAGCCTTCAGACACATTTTTAGATCTCGACAGCTCAAAAACTCATGAAATTCTGTTAGTCAAATAATATCTAATTGATGGGGGTATACATATATACAAAAACAACATCCAAAACCTTATCCCAACTTAATGGGGTTGTCTACATGGAGATTCCAAGCAGAGATGAACGCGAGGTTCCATGCAAAATGATTAACGGTTATGGCTAATTATAATAAGTGCCGGCAGTCAACTTGACACACCACTGCAAATAAGCCACAGACTTACAGACTATAATAAGATACCGTCTGTCTACCTGACATACCATATAGATCGGTCAAGCCAAAGCGTCATACATGCATTGTGTCCACCACCAAGATAATCCATCACCCAACCTACTATTATGAGCGAGGATGAAATAGAAACAATGTTTAAAACTGAGTGGCTTAGATGTAAATAATTAGGATGAAATTAGCTGAATAAAAGGCACATATATATATATATATATATATGACCTTTAAATTAAATTAACTCACAAAGGGAATCCTAATCACTCTCACACTGAATAAATGAAATAGACGTAAAACAAAACTCTATCTAGCTAAAAAGTATCCTAATCTAACTCTGACATTTTACTTTAACTACTAGTCTCGTGTATTGATCTCAACCCCACTTAATGAACTTATAATTAAGGCCCAATACAACAAATAAGTGAATAACCCATAAACAAGTAGCCCAAGGACCATAGAACTTACCCATGGCCCAATATCTGGCCTTCCTTAGCCCAATAGGCTTGATTGCATCACAGGAGGGGATGTTAAAATTCGGTGGCTGCACCACGGGAAAGGATGGTGGGTTAGCTGAATAAAGAAAAGATGGAAAAAATTTTGTAGATGGATTGGATTAGCTGAATAAAGAAAAAAATTGAAAGATTCTTGTAGATGGATCTAGATAACCAGAAAAAAAAAAAAAAAAAAGAATAAGAGAAGGTTGGCCTGGGTTTAAATGGAGAAGTGTTACAGTTATAGTCAGCGTAGGATAGGTTAGATAAGGGTTCTGATGAAATTGAATAAAATTATAAATGGATAAAATAGTTTATGTAATGGGACTGCAAATTGTGTCTGGTCGACAAAATTCGACAGAAAATTATTTAGTAATTCTCCATTTTAGAAACCGATAGATTTCTCAGTTTTTTTTCCCTCGAAGATAGAAATGCGGAACTCAGTGTCGCAATATAGGACAGATAAAATGGGTTATGGGCCAATGGATACACTATGATTAGGGGTGTCAATTCTTAAACCGAATCGGTAAAATCGGCCAGATCGAACCGATAACAACACGGATCGAATCGAACCGAAGCCTTATTGGGTCGGTTCGGTTTGGAGTATTGCAATCCCAAAATCAGATCGAATCGTACCGGAAACCGGATGAACCCCAAATCAAACCGAAACCAGCTCAAAACCCAGATCGAAACCGAAACCAAACCGGTAAGAAACCAAAACACTCCAAAATTCATTAAAAAAAAATCAAAATTTGCATAGTTTTGTAAACATTTGTATGGAAAGTCGAATCCAAACTGGACCAAAAACCAAAACCAACCCGGTTACAAATCGATTTAAGAAACCGAAGACAAATCGAAACCAAACCGCACCGAAACCGAAATCAAACCGAAACTAGAATTTCCTTATTAGTTCGGTTTCGGTTTCAACTTTTCCACACCGAAACCGACTCAACCAAGACCGAAATCGAGCCAGACCGACCGATTGACACCCCTAACTATGGTGGTGTTACAAGTGTGAGGCTCATTTGTGGTTGAACGGTCAAAGGCCCAAGCATATGGGCAGATTGCTAAAACACATGCCATTGATATCAAATTTTATTTGCAAACTAAAAGCAATTTTGAAATCTAAGACATTTATTTGCTTGTGTTGTGCTTCAGAGAAATTTACTGAATCTGTAGCTCCTTTTTATCTGCAGGATTGAACATCAACCCGAAAGATCTTGCATTGCTTTGTCAAAAGGCATGAACATATGCACAATTCTTAGCAAGTAAAAAAAATGAGATAGGCATCCAATTTCTAAGCACGCTTTATTATTTTACAGGTGGAGAATCATGTTGTTGGTGCCCCTTGTGGTGTAATGGACCAGATGACATCAGCATGTGGTGAAGCCAACAGACTTCTTGCAGTGATCTGCCAGGTATGCTCTGTAAGTCATAACCCTTATTTTCTCTCTTTCTAGGGGTACAAAATCAACATCAAATTGTTCTTGGTATTCATGCAGCCTGCTGAAGTAATAGGCCTTGTTGACATTCCTCCTCATGTACGATTTTGGGGCATTGATTCTGGAATAAGACACTGGTGTCAACTCTTTATTATGCTCTCTCTTCAAATATACTCAAATTTATGATTTAGTCTAACCTGCCAGAAGTAGTTTTTGACAACTGGGGGAAGAATTGAGAAAATTTTGGGGTTTTGGATGACTTTTGTCGAATTGGGTTCCTTGCAATGATTTGTATAATTACACCATGACGGCTATGATAGTAATACTTCGATTGAGATCATGTATTTTTACATAATGATTTGCAATTCCCAGTTATGTTTTCCAAAATGGCGGAATTTGAAACATTTTGCCAGAGATTATGCAATTCTTTTGTGTATACCTTCTTTTGTTCCATCACTAATTATTAGATTTGAATCATTCACAGTGTTGGTGGGACAGACTATGGATCTGTGACGATTGGTGCCTTTATGGGTTGAAAAATGAGAGTCTATGGCATCTTCATTGCTGTCCCCTTCATCGTCAACTGATTATTCTCACCAGCTAGTAGATAGTAATGGGATTGATGAATTTGAAGAGGGTGGTGTTGAACTTGTTGAAGCTGAAGCTTCATTGGATTACTTGTGTAACCTTCCGCCTCATAGGTAAGGTCTTTTCTTATTTGACGATGTCTTGTATTTGTTATAGTTTTTAAGATTAGTGAACAATCACTCATGTATGGTGTTTGTAATAGTTTGTAAAGTTTATAACTGTGACTTCTTGCTCAATTTAAACAATTTTCAGTTAAACATGGGTCATTAGAGAGATCCAGGATGTAGCGACATTTCTTGGCATTAATGATAAGCTGAAGTGGTGTTTTTGATTTGTTGTGGTATTATTTATGTTAATGAGGTTTCTCTTCCACCTCCCCTTCCCCCTTCCTCCTTTTCCGTTTTCTATATTTTGGACCACAGATATGAACTGTGTATGCAAAGAGGCTTCCTGAGTCGATGCTTGGTGAGACATTCCTTCAGAAATACAACGATCACAATGACTCAGGCACAGTAATTGATCAAAGGCGCAGTTATGGAGTGAAAGCACCAGCTCAACATCCTATCTATGAAAATTTCCTGGTCAAGGTTGGTTCACGGCATAGTTGTTGTGGTTCTATATTTTCATGTTCTTGTAAATTTTAACCCATAAGTTACTGCCTGGTACTTGATATATTTGGTGTGAATGCTAAAATCTCGACACAGTTAACCTAAGAATTACTTTAAAAAGTTTAATTATGTACTTAATTGTTCTATTTGTGGTTATCATTATGATAATACTAGTTATAAAGCATTCATGGACATGCAGATTGCCATTACAAAAAGTTGAAGGACCTAAAGACACAACAAAGATTAAATCCTATTTAGGATTCCTGATTGTGTCCTGAGGTAATGGGTTAGAAGCATCCCTCATACTTAACACCCCCATGATTTCATTCCTTATGCCGCTTAATGCAGTACCCAAAACCCTACTTCCCAAATTAAAATTTAGGGCTAACTAGGCTGTAGACAGTCCCAGTATATAAATGTAAAATAAAAGATTGTAGGAACTGAAATAGGAAGATGAGAATAAATATATGTAATAATAAACCAGAAACTAATTTGGAGCAGAATTATGAAGAAATGAGATGACATGTTATCGAAAGGAGAAGAAATGAGATAACATGTTATCAAAAGGATAAGAAATAGATCAGGGAAGAGAATAGTGGGAGAAGAATTGACTGGCAGGGAATAACAGAAGACAGAATAACAATTTCAAATATATTTATTTAAACTGTAATTGACCTGTTTACGGAACGCGAGGATTGCTGAGATGTGAGATCTGGTCCTAACAGTAGCTTGCAATGGTACAAGGAAAAAAGTTAGGAGGCAACAAGGTGCAGCAAAGAAAGTAAGAGAGAGAAGAGATCAATTGGAGAGGGGAAGGGTAGAAAAAAAGCAATACACAGACACTCAAAACTCTTTCAAGAGAAATATTCTATTCCATTCAAAGTTGATGGGGTCACATTCATATAAATAGGACCCCAAAAAAAAGCCTAGAAATCTTACTTGCTAAGCTGGCATTTCCTAAAATTAGAGACTACTATTAGCTAATTATTTGCTTTGCTATAGATTAGGCGTGGACCCCATGACACTACTTACAGCTACTAAAATTAAAATATAAAAGTTGCAGAATTGTAAATAACCATTTTGGAACCTTATATTATATGGGCTAAAAGTTGAGCCTATAGGCCTTGACTTTGGACTGGACATCCTTGGTTTTGGCTTCCACAATCTATCATAATTACCCAGCCGTTCCAAGGTCCCTGCATCATCGCTTCTCGAGATTTATGACACATTTGTACTTCTTTTATATGGATTTTATCATTTTGATGCCCCCCCTGTTTTTTTGGGGAAACGGAAGTGGGTGTTGTTATGATGCTGTTTAAGTTACGGTAAATGAGGAAAGAGGTAGAAAATGTGAGCATGATAAAAGAGAAAGGTTTAGCAAATGGTTGTTAGAAAATCCACATCTATTTTATTATCTGAAATTACAATTAACAAATACTTTCCACCAAGAGTAACTTGTGCAGAATAGAAGAGAAATTAGTGTTTATTCTTGACCATAGTTATCAATTCGGCCGAATAATTCGCGAATTATTCGGCCGAACCGAATTTTTCCGAATTTTATCAAAAATTCGGACCGAATCCGAATTAAAAATAAAATTCTTTAAAATTCGTGACTTTTTCCAAAATG
>NW_024869252.1:0-28635 GCF_013358625.1 Macadamia integrifolia | reverse complement strand
ATTTCTGATATTTATATATATGTGGAAGACCATCACGGAGCTGTCATTCCTCTTCTAGGAATTTATTCCTTATCGATAAGTGGTGGTCCATCCTTTTTGGGTGGTGAGGTGATTCTGTCATAGTACTAGTGTATTTGTTTCAAGAAGTTTGTATTTTCCTTTATTGGAGATTAGCCTGATGCTGATATCCCCTTAGCCTATTTCTTGGGTTTGGGGCCTTTTGGGTTCTCATTGTTCCTATTCATGAGTAGTAGCTTCTTAGGCTGCCATAGTTTGTTGTATTTACTTTCTTTTCTTAGAATAAAAAACAACAGCCAATGGTGAATATTTCAATTAAACACTACATCATTGTGTGTTTTGAAGGCTAAAAGAGATTCTCCCTTGAGCCTTGAAGAGCTCATCTCATTCTTTTCTTTTCTAAGTTCTTCGATAGCAATTTGGTTTCCATGAGAGAGAGAGAGAGAGAGAGAGAGAGAGAGAGAGAGAGAGAGAGGTGTTAGTATTTTTGTAATTATTGAGGAGACATTCCATGAGAAAATATGAATCCTAATTGGGACATAATACTGAAGTTGGTTCCCAATATATGATGACATTAAAACATAGAAAGAGCTAGGGGTGAAACAGGGTCGGGTTCGGCCAGGTTTCTTAAAACCCTAACTCAACCCTAGGTCCCCAAAATTCAACCCTAGCCCAAACCCAACCCTGCCGGGTTCATGTTCAGGCCCAACTCGACCGGGTTTATACGAACCCAACTCGGCCCTAATTGACCTTATCAAGGCTGGGTTGGGTCGGGCTGAGTTGGGTTGGGTTGACCTTGACTTCTACCATAGTTGAATTAACCTTGATTGACATGTTTTTTTTTTTCCCATTCATATCTAATATATTAAAAAAATTATAGAAAAATGAAATACTGATTGGAGTCCTAATTTCTATTATAAAAATACAAAGTTAAATTTCGGGTTGGGTTGGGTCGGGTTGGGCCGGGATGAGGCCTCAACCCTAACCAAACCCAACCCTGATCTAGGGTTGGTGGTTTTCAATCCTAACCAGCCCTCTGGGTCAAAAAACTTGGCCCAAGCCCTGTTCGTGCTCAGGGCGGGCTAAGGAGGGTTCGGGTTATCAGGACCAAACTTTACAGTAAGGTTAGAGAGGGGCAAATGTATGCAGCCTTACCCCCTACTTCGTAGAAGAGGTTGTTTCCAAGTTACAACCAAAGAGACTTTAAGACGCCAAAATTTTGGACAGACTTAAACTTATCCTACATTAGATTTTGATTTGCCAACTTTTTTCTGAGAGAAATCATGCAAAAGCTCCATAAAAACTTTTGTTCTGAATCTTTCAAATAGAATTTTATGAACTGGGATGAACATTGATGAATTAAGAACAAGAATAACAAAAAAATGATCATATTTGCCGCAGGCACAGCACTATGAATCAGCGATTGATAGTTGAGTCAATATGTAGAACGCGGCCACAGCTATAGACTGAGCAAAATGCTTGAAGAGTTGTCATTAACAACAGCAGAATAGTTGCTAAGAGTGTGAGGATCTGCCATGAATCAAACACATATCTTTTCAAGTGGTTCCCTATCTTGACCTTCCATGTACCCATATAATATTTGTTCACATCTTCAATTACCTTGTCCAAGGAGGGAACTTCTGTTAATCTCACCGATCTAGTCATTCCATTCCAAAGGTTAGCAACTTCTTCATCACTCTTCAGATGGTTCAGAACAATCCCTTTCCCCCTAAGCAGTTTCACATCCTCCTTGGTGTCTATAATACTATTCATCAATTCTGTGTATCGCGTAAAATTTAATGGCCCTGATACATTTTATGCTTCATATGCAACCAAGTTTCTTAATATCACTTCAGTGTTAACATCTATAGTAACAGTGGGGAGGTAAAGTGTGAATGATTTGGTGTCGAAGCTAATGGATGTGATACCCCCTTTTATGGTTGCAAATTGGACACCGGAATTGTAGAGTTCAGTCACTGAAGGGATCGTGATTTCCTCTATCAAAGGAGGCTTGTGGATGTTGTTGGTTGAACTTGAACCCTCATACTCAGATATGATTTAAGCTTTTGTTTTGGTAAACAATAATTCTAAAGGCTGCTTTAGGATGGGAAACCCAGGTAATTTAGAAAAGAAATTAGCAGGTGTGGAAATTAGTACTCTTTTAACAATACTTACAGTGCCTTCTGTTAATTTGGATAGTGGTTTCCAGATCAAATTCGCGATCTTCTTTACTTGATTTGAGTCTTTGATCTCATCTACAATGTCGTCGACGGTAAGAACGTCTAGTCCATCAGAGACTTCAATGGCGAAATCGGGTTGTTCTTCAGATTTGGGCACAATCATGTGGTACAAAACACCTAGCAAGTGTGAATGATCTATGAATTGGATGCTTGAGAGATTCACCATCTTGAATGGAGATAACTCTTTGCATAAACCAATAAAAGAGGCATTGAGTGTTTCATCTGCTGCTTCCAAGGAGGAATGCTGGAGTTCTAAGACCTTTCTCAATAGGAACAGTGGGATTTGGTTTTCAAGCATCACTATATCTCTAAGCATAGCATAATTAGTAAATTTCTTGCCTGCATGAATTTCTGTTTGGATTTTCCCTTCTTTGATGGCATAAATTTGCAGGAATTCAAGCAAGAAGCATACATCCACAGCTAACATCCATGCTAGTGTTTCACCACTTAAATCAAGGTACTTATTGTAGCAACCCCTAATCTTTGGCATGAGTTTCTTCATTTCTTTGACGAGGTTTTCGAATTTTAGGCTCTGGAATTGTCTTTGGGCTCTTCTTGCTGCAGCAACCTTGTGGCATTCCATCTCATAGAGCTCCTCCCTCCAATGATGGTTTGGGCCTAGTGCAATTTGGTGAGGAATGAAGCAATCTGGCTTGACAGATAATAGAGTTTTAGGGACATTGAAGATGCATACTGGGAACTCAACCTCTTCTTCAAGCTATTCCTCGACAATTTGACGGATTTGAATGACCCAACGGTGCTCGTCGACGCCATTATTCTTTGAATTTGAAGTCATGGTAGCAGTCTGCTGTGAAGAGTTCATGTTTGTGTTTCTTAGAATGGATTAAAGCCAAATGAAAGTCCTGCAACAACATGAAGATATTGTGGACATAAATAAGGTTTGTGTGGATTGTATAATTTGCACTGGTCCAAATTTCAAACTCTCCAGTCCCCACCCCCCCACCCCCAAAAAAAAAAAAAATCATATTTTCCTTCACCCACTGACCAAGCAAGGGGTTTCATCTGCGCGTGGGAGATTATTTTGAAGAATATACTAAAATCTTATAAGGTTTGTGGATCCCACGGTGATGTGATGAAGCTTATTCCCATGTGGTGAAGGGAAAAAAATGTCCATGTTTGACAAGAATGTATCTTTATTTCAAACCTAGGAAAATTTTATATTCTAATGATTTGGTAATTGTCAAAAGCACCCGCCTCCGACACATGGTGCCAAGGCCAGACCTAACAGGCCAAACTTCTGGCCTTTATAGGTCTAGGTTTGTCTGCATCATCCTACAAGCTTGGAACTTTCTTTCTTTTATTTTTTATTTCTCTTTTTAGAGCTGTGGGGATGGTTTACTTTAAGCCAAACCAGATTGCCCCAAGCAAGTTTTTAAAATTTGAGATCGATCTCGACTTATATTGTGGATCATATCAATATCGATTGGGATCAGATTGGTTCACCTTTGATTTTTTTCTTCAGCCATTTTATCTTTATATTTTATCACTGGATCAGAATCGAATTGGTCAAGTATTAAGGACAGTCTTGAACGATATCAATCCGATCCAATCTAATTTTTAAAACTATACCCCCAGCCAGTTTTTCACGGCCAGGGTTACTTGGTCCAACCCAATTTGAATTATGAGCCAGCGTGGATAATGATCTAGTTTTGGAGTTTCTCATGGGATTTTTTTTTTCCTTTTTCTTTCTTGTTCTTTCCCTTATTATTTGTGAGAAAGATTCTCTCTGCTCCTTTGAATATATTTTTCCTTCATCAGAAGGTAAAAAATTACTATTGCTGATGTGAATTAATCTTATTTTAACACCACGCCAAACACGTTCTCTATTTTACTTATTTATTTTTGCTTTTTGTCTTTAAGGATGAAGACAGCTTACATGTTCAATACCTCGAAACCTCTAGGTTCTAAATGTTAAAAATTGAAAGAAAAAAAAAAAAAATTTTGGTGTGTTAGGTAAGAGATGAACCTCAACTACTTTGAAACTTTTGCTTCTCTATGTAGAATATTTCAACTTGCAAGTAGCTTGGCTTACTACGTGCCATAAATGAAGTGTTTAATCGAATATAGTGCCAAGAAGTTGACAATTAATGATTACACATTATGTTCGAGAAGTTAATCCTATTGTTTTTTTCGCTAGAATACCATTTGTATTAAAAAGAAGATGAAAAATATAATACAAAAGGGATAAAAACACCCAAGCGAAATATAAACAATTAAACTGAGCAGAGCGGAGACGAGCTTAATCCACCTTCGGCAATGCCATCAGCAGAAAAAGCCATCGGCCAACTCTCCTCCACAAAGCATAGAAGACTGAATTAGAGCGCTAGAGGAGTCTATATCTCGGACGACCCGAGGCATCCATGTCCAGATCCATTTTGACCAAGGCTAGCCAGGATGTCACTGGCAGAGAGGTTTCAAAGCGGACGACAGACTTTGACAAGAAATCCGCTACAGAATTTGCTTCATGAAAACAGTGCGTGATCTTCCACTCCACCCTTTCAAGGTAGGGTAACCAGTTAATCCACCTTTGTCGAAATTTCCAAGGAATTTTTTTTTCTGCAAAAGAGGAACCACCGCGACTGAGTCACATTCAATCCACAAACTCTACACCCCAAATCGGTTTGCAGCTTCAATTCCTGCAATAATAGCTTGGAATTCCGCCTCAAAATTTATGCAAATTTCAAGGAACTCTCTGTAATTAGATAACACCTCAGCCTTCTCATTGCGCAGATGAAACCCACCTGCTTTTCCCGGATTGCCCAAAAAGCAGCCGTCTGAATTTAATTTGACTCATCCTGTTGGAGAGGACATCAAAAAATTTCAAATAATTCTTTTTGCCTGCGTTGTACCCCTGGAAATCCCAACCTTCTAGCACACATCAAGTCTTCAATCGAAACAGCCACCCCAGAATGGGCCAGGGTCTGAGAGAGAAATTCATTTTTTAGTTAATCCTATTGGTGATTTTGGTGAAGGAAGCTCCAAAGTTTGAGGGTCTCCTCATCGGTGTTGTCCTTCCCTTTAGCTAGTGAGGTTGAGATCCAAAATGATATTATAGGGAGACCTCCTTTCTGCTTTTCTAGATAATTTTTTGTCTTCTTTTTAAATGCCTTGGGGTTCTTCGTGCTGATGGCAATGCCGAAAGTGGGGGATTTCTAACTTTATTCTTTCATCCATCTGGGAATGTCTAGACATGATCATGTACTCTAATTTTACTATTATTTTTAATATATTTTTTGATTGCAGATCATGAGATTGATGACAGTTCAACTACCAACCCCATTCTTACCTAGTAAAGGTTAGTAGCATCAGTTGAGAGAACAGGAAACTGTAGATTTATCAAAAAGCCTTTCAGAGCATGCAGTCAATGACAAGAGCAAGACAGCTACTAGAAGTGCAGTAAACTAGCATTTAACTTCACCTCCTTGGCTGAGTGTTTGCAATCTTTTTTGTAGGATTTACTTTCCGTGGGAGACCCCATATCACAAACAAGGGGCTTGCAATTATCACCGTGTCTCTGTCTAAAGGTGCTCACCCTTGTGTGTCGACCCAAAGGCCTCTTGCGGTCAGAAAACACTTATCCAAAAATTGTTAAAGTTCTGGTTTTGGATTTTGGGCCAGCCAAAAATTAATTTTGGATTAATATTTTGTTATATTGTTGTTATATGACAGTTGTTTTTTTGCATGGGTTGTCATAAGACTATATGTGATTAAATGTGATGTATGTGATGCATGGTTTTGTTTATGTTATTATCTTCCGCCCCCTCCCTTCATATTCCCCATTTAAGAAAGGGAAATTTACCGTGCCACCCCTGGAGAATGTCACAATTATAAGACCTCCCCCACTGTTTCACCAAATTATACTCAGACCCCCTACCGTGAGTCACTGTTAAATGTTGAGTTAAAATGACCGTTATACCCTTGCCATTAAAAAACTCATGTTTTAACCCTTATACTCACCTTCACCAAGACATCAAACACAGAGACGCACATAAGGTCTCTGATACGGGATTGGGGTGCCACTGCAAAGGGCCTTTGTTTATCTCCATTAGTTTTATAGAAATTAGTTCAACTGAAACAATACCCAAGCCACCTCTCTCTCTCTCTCTCTCTCTCTCTCTCTCTCTCTCTCTCTCTCTCTCTCTCTCTCTCTTGTTAAAAGATGATATTATTAAAATAAAAGGGGAAAATACACCAACATAAAAGAAAGGAAACACAGCCGAGACCACTAGAGAAACTTGCTCTCTCCACCTTCGGCATGGCCATCAGCAGAGAAAGCAAGAAACATCCTAGCAGAATCTAAATCTATGCCTGTCCATTGCATCATTTTCAATCTCCATCATAATATGACTGGGGAATGTCACAGAGGTCTCTGTGATTCCTGATTTTGAAGCCTTCCTTGTCAAATAATCTGCAACCACATTTGCCTCGCGAAAACAATGAGAAATTTTCCACGAAATAGAATTCAAATAGGGGAGAATCGCTCTCCATCGTTGGAGCACAAACCATGGAACTTGGTTCTTCTGCACAGCAGACACTACACCAGCCGAATCTGACTCAACCCACACTTCACTCGCCCCATATCTCTTTGCCATGATCAGACCTTCCAAAACCGCTTCAAACTCAGCCTCAAAGATTTTTTTAATGCCTAAATAAATACTGAAAGAGTTGCAAATCTGACCCTCTTTGTTACGAGCAATGCCACCAGCACCTGCCCTTCCTGGATTTCCCAGAGAACTCCCGTCTACATTGATTTTAAACCAATTTGAATGGGGTTTACACCAATGAACTTCTAGAGGCAGAACATACTTAGGGTCCTCTACATGTAACCCCAATTTCCTGCAGCATAAGAGATCGCTGATACTCTTCACTTCACCCTTCGAACTACCCAAGCAAAAACCAATCTCATGGTAAATTAATTCAAAAATATGCACATCAGATCGAGCCTTGTCCTCATGTCTTCGTCTATTTCTCTCCCACCAAATATTAGTGGCAATGATTGAGAAGCTCAGCAACCATGGATTTTTTAAGTTTAAGATTCTTGCCTTGGACTTCCACCATGTTATCAATCCTTCTATAGATTGATGCATCGGCCAATAAATCCCAAAACAAGCACAGAACCTTTCCCATATGCCAGTTGAGTATGGACAATGAATAAATACATGGTCAATGCCATCTTCATCTTAGTTGCAAAGGAAGCATCTCGATGCCATCATGATACCTTTCGCTTTGATCAGCTCGTCCATTGGGAGTTTCCTATGAGCAAGCCGCCATCCTAAGGTAGAATACCGTGGAGGAAGACCTTTCCTCCAAATCAAAGAGAACCAAGGAACTTTTGGTGATTTTTCTCTAATTTCATCCCATGCAGAAGCCGTAGAAAAATTCCCCATCGGAGATAATTCCCAGGCGCAGAAGTCCTCCATCTGATCAGGGCAAATAGCTATCTCCTTGATAGAGGTAAAAATATTATTTAGAAGTGCAGATTGTACTATAGGGAAGTTCCATTGACCATCCTGGATAAAATCACACACTTTGGCATTAGTATTAGGGGGGGAAAGGCCCATAGTCTGTATCTCGTCCATCAGAGATTTAGGTCCCCACCATTTATCCTTCCAGAAGTTTATCAAATTACCATTGCCAATAACCCACCTCTTGTGCTCTGACACAAAATCCCATGACTTCCGAATCCCTAGGGCAATTGATGAAGGCCTGCTTCCCTTGGAAAATTTACCATCCTTTTTAACAAATCTTGCACGAAGGAATGAACTAGCATTCGATTTCCCATGTTTAATTCTCCAAACCATTTTACACAACATAACTTTATTTGAATCTCTTAGCTTCCTGATCCCTAGTCCCCCTTCTTCTTTGGGCTTGCACAGAGTATTCCACTTCACTGTAATTGCTCTCGTGCTTTCCACCTCCCCTGTCCATATAAAGTTTCGCATCCACCTCTCCATAGTAGCTAGAAGAGATGAGGGCCACCAGTATATAGAAAAATTGTGAGTAGGGATACTAGAAATCACAGATCTTACTAGTTCTGTTCTTCCCGCCATTGAAAGAAGCTTACCCTTCCACCCTGCAAGGCGCTTCTTCACACTGTCCATAACAGGCATGAGGGCAGTTTTTTTTAACCGACCCTTAAAGATTTCAACCCCTAAATATTTTGTAGGGAAACAACAACTTCGAATTCCCAAAATATTAGAGATATTCTGCCTCCTTGCTGAATTAATCTTGCTGAGGAAGAACTTACTTTTATCAAGATTGATGCATTGACCTGAAAATTCTTGATATTTTGTCAAAAATTTTTTTAGATTGTGGACATACCTCTGGGAAGCATTGGTGAATATAAAGATGTCATCCGCGAACAAGATGTGCCCTGGGGTTTCAGCGCCTCTTGGGCCCTGAATTGGCTTTATTTGGTTCGACTGGATTAACCCCTTCAATCCTCGAGATAGAACTTCTTCAGCAATGATAAACAACATCGGTGAAATCGGATCACCTTGTCTCAGGCCTCGTTCCACATTAAAAAAGCCTTGCGGACCTCCAATAACTAGAATTGAAATCTTAGAAGATATTAGAATTTGGTTGAGCCAGCCTGTCCATCGCTCAGAGAAACCAAATCTATGCATAACCTGAAAGATAAACTTCTAGTCAATTGTATCATAGGCTTTCCTGATATCGATTTTTATGCCAATACCCCCTCCTCTGGTGGATGAAAACATCAAGTTTGCAAGCTCTGAAGCAACAGTAATATTATCATGGATAATCTTTCCTTTTTGAAAAGCTCCTTGCTCATCAGATATTAATCTGGGAAGCAGAGGCTCCAACCTCAATGCCATCACCTTTGTAATAATTTTGCAGAAGAAATTGCCCATGCATAGGGGCCGGAAGTTACCTAGGTTATCAGCCCCATCTACCTTTGGAATCAACACAAAGAAATTATTATTCACACCCTGCGGCATATAGCTCGAGCTGAAAAAGAATCTGACCGCATTGCTCACTTCTTTTTCCACAATGTGCCAGCATCTTCTGAAAAAAGCCCCAGGGAAGCCGTCAGGACCAGGCGAGATATCTGGATCAAGCTCCCACATAGCCTTTTTAATCTCAGCATCACCAGGAAGGGCATCCAAGTGGTACTGATCAGCTTGGTTCAAGATCAAGGGAATGTTATCCAGTAATTCCTCATGCTGAACCGTTGGGGTAACTTTGTGAAAATTCTCATAGAAATCAACTATGTAGTTCCCTATTTGGATGGGATCATCAACCATAGAGCCGTCATGCTTCTTAAGTGATCTAATCGTATTCTTATTCCTCCGCATTTTTGTCGAAAGGTGGAAGAATTTGGAATTTCTATCACCAAATTTCAGCCATCTAATCCTTGCTTTTTCAGCCCACATTTTTTCATGATTCTCCATGACCTTAATCAGTGTAGTCTTAGCCTCAACCTCCAAGGCAAATAACTGATCATCCATACCTTGTATATCAATCTGCTCCTGAATCTAAGCTAAATCCCTCTTTGCCTCTTCCAACGCCTTATCCAGGTGAGGAAAAACAGACCTTGCCCAGTCTCTGATCACACCCTTAAGTTTTTTAAGCTTATTGACAAGGACATAGATAGGCACTCCCGAAATCCATTCCGACCAAGAATCCGCCACCACTCTATCAAAATCATCATGATCCATCCAGAATCGGTGAAATCTAAATGGGCAATTCTGAGGCCTCTGACTATAATCAGACATAAGAAGCAATGGGGCATGATCAGAACCAATACGTTGAAGAACATATTGAGAACAATTCTGAAAACTGTCAAGCCATTCTTCGTTACAGAAACTTCTGTCCAGAACCGAACAAACATTTCCACTGCATCGATTGTTTGTCCAAGTGAATTTTCTGCCAATCGAGGGAACCTGAGACATAGAGCAAGCATCTACCATGGCTCCAAACTCCGCTGCAGAGCCTAGACTAAAGTTCCCTGGGCCTCGCTTTTCATGAGAGTGAAGAGTGGCGTTGAAATCACCCATCATCGCCCACGGGGTAGGAACCAAAGGGGAATCAGCCGCCAAAAGCGTCCATAAAATTCTTCTCTCTGCTTTGAAGCAGCTGGCATGCACAAATGTCACCTAAATTCGATGAGCCCCCCAAGATATAGAGGCAGTTATATGTTGCTCTGAATTAGAGACAACCACGGGCATTCTCAGATTGCGCTTCCAAAGAATCCACAGGTTAGAGACTCTATCTGCTCTATGATTAAAGATAAAATCGCTATGAAATCCCAATTTATTAAAAAATAGATTAGGGAAATCACTCACAGAGATCATCGGCTCTGCAATACACAGAAGGTCTGGGTCCTTCTTAATTATAATGTCCCTCAAGGCACGTTTACCGAATGCCTTTCGCATCCCTCTGATATTCCAAAACAGGATCTTCATAAAATCACCTATGGAGCACAGTCTCACGGTCAGACCTTGACGCCTGCCCCGTCACTGCGATTGTCTTCCCTTTTCTACTTTCTTCCTCTGCCCGGCATATGGCATTATCCAGTTCCGCAATCTCTTGGTGTTGAATAATCATCTTGCCTCCTAAGTACTGAGATGACGCCATGCTAGAGACCACATGAACCTCATCGCCCCAGTTTTGAGTTCTCCCACTCTTGCCACCTCTGACTTGGGTTCTTCCTCCACGAGCAGCGGTATACGACACTCTATTCTTGCAAGGGCATAATTTACGCTGTACCTTCTCACTCCCCGTATTTTCTGGCACACCTACCATGATCAGACCAGTAGCCTTATTCATATTTTCTTCCTCAGAAGCCTGCGTTTCCTTCTCAGAGGAAGAGAAATCGGATTCAGCTGGGTCTGATCCATATTCATATCCACCTTCACCAAGTGGATTATCCACCATAAACGGATCATGGGTATTTGTAGTAGGAACGTGAGATATTGGGAGGAATATCTCCAAATCACCTTGATTCCTATCCATACTACCTTCCAAAATTGTAGTGGAATCTCCCATTAGAAGATCTCCATTATTTATGGTATTTTCCTTAAACAACAGAGGCGGAATATATCCTTCCAAATTAGCCCTTCCCATGTCATAGGAAACATCAAGATTTGCCGCCGGTGAGAGCCGCCCACCCTCTGTCCGGCCACCACCTCCTTGGTCCAAATTCACAGCTGCATCTCCCCTTAAGTCTTCATCGGACCTCTCCTTACCTTTCTTCTCCCTGCATTGGTTGATAGAATGACCCAGTTTTTTACAAAACGAGCATCTGTCAATCTCGTCTTCATACAAGATTCTCTGTTTAAACCAGAATAAAGTGTTCGTTCTCGGTTGCTTTCTCTCCACCTGGATCTCCTCCACACGAGAACCCCCAAGTTCCACCTCTACGAGGATACGTGCATAGCTACCCATAGTAGCGTTCCTCGTCCGACGGTCTATCTCCACAGGGCGGCCAGAGGCCTTTGCCATTGATAATAAAATTCGCTCATGCCAATATTCCATAGGCAATTCAGGATAGTGAATCCAAACTAATTTAGTTTGGGTATGGTCATCATGAATACTAAATTCTGGGCGCCAACGCTGAAATCGAATGACCTGTCCCTTCACCTTAACTGGACCTCGTTTCCACATGGATGACATGTCCCCTTTGATTTCAAATCAGAGAAGAATGAAGCCTTTCCCTAAGGGAGCAAGAGTTACTCTACCTTTCAGATTCCAGGCCTCCTTGGTAGCACTTCGCACATCATTCATTGAAATATAACAAAAATTGACTCTCCCAATCAGCGCAAAGTCGAAACTTTGCAGCTTCTCCTCATATGCTTCCTGAGGGATAACTACCTTAGTGAGGGGCCCTGCATGAATCAGATCTGGAAGGTTCTCGATGTTTGGAAGGGATCTCTTCGTCACCGTAGCATAGGATTTCTCCCTCTGGACAATCCCGCCATCCCTGAATACAGGTAAAGCCTCGATGGTAGCCTCCACCTGAGGCTGCTTCTCAGTCCCCTTCTCTATGTTCCTGTCAGAACCTGTTTCATTCTCATGCTGTATGCTAGGGGCCTCCCCAGGATCCTGGAGGGTATGAAGCCTATGTACAGCCGACCAAAAATCAGTGATTTTTTTTTGTATTGTTTGATAACGTTCATTTTTGTCGTTTCTGCATTTCCTTGTTCTTAGAAATGGAAGAACAGTCTAAAAAACATTTGATAAAGTTGTTTTGTTTCATCCGTTTTTAGAAACATAAATCAAAATTTATGCCTATTTACAATTCTAAAAACGATTTAGACGAAACAAGTCAGAGCTCGTTTGATAACATTTCAAGAAACACGTTTCTGTCGTTTCTAGACATAGAAACAAAAAAAAAAACAGAACAAAAAGCATTTGATAAAACTGTTTCGTTTCACTTGTTTTCAAAAATAGAAATATAAATTTCTACTTATTTATGGTTCAAGAAACGACCTAGGCGAAACAATTTCAAGAAACGACCTAAGCGAAACAAGTTCGAAACAAGTAGAATTTGTTTCGTCATTTTTGGAAACGACTCGTGACCATTATTTCGTTGGTTACTATCGACTTTTAGAAACATGACTTATCAAAGACCTTCAATTCAGTTTCTATTTCTAGAAAAGGAAATTTATGTTTCTGCCATTTCTTGAAACAGAAACGGTAGAAACGTTATCAAACGGGTCCTCAGACTTGTTTCGTTGTTTCTAGAAACGAATTTAAGAGAAAAAAAAAGTTGTTATACCCGATAAGTCAATCAACTATTTATATCTAAAAAGAGGCAACCGAACCCTCTCTCCCTTTTGGGCATCTGAAGAGACTATTGGGTTTTTTGCTGGCAATACGTATACAAAAAACGTTTCGAGAAACAGGTTTATCAAACACCAAAAAATCCGTTTTTGTTTCCGGAAACGTGAAAAGTCATTTCTGCTGTTTCTAGACATAGAAACAGCAAAAACATCATCAAACGGTGCCTTAGTCTCTAACCCATGATCCCAAATATATAACCAATGGGGTTGGTAGCCTTGTGGTGAAAATGCCTTAAACCCATCACCGCTCGAGTCGGCTGGTTGTGGGTTCCAGTCTTAGCATACCCCACTATCGCCCATTGGTCCTGCGGAAGCGCCACTTGTTGTACGAATGCTTGTCTTGGGGGCTATGATCACTACCATGGAGAGCACCCTTTTTCTTTACCAAAAAAAAATGTCAAAATATAGCTTCACTATTTATTTGATGTATATTGTCATCTCATTTTCTCTATTTCAAAATTTTTTAGGTCTCGAGCACCCCAACTCCTGAATACCTCAGCTCTAAATTTTCGTAAAGAGAATGAACTAGAACCATACAACTATACAATTACACTTTAAAAACGTTTGGAATCATAGAGTAAACTTTTTGAAATTAAGTATGCGTTAACTATGATATTGGAATGCATTTCAAGACCGAATAGGAATAAAGTTTGTGAAAACCATTCCCTTGACCAGCAATCAACTCATATATTTACTGTGGCACTCTTATAAACAACTAATCACTCACAACCTTACCAATCAAAGGAGAGTTTTTTTTTTTTTTTTTGGGTTCGAGTGTGAGACTGAAAAAGAAATAACGAAGTGATTATTTCAATCTAATATTCATAATGCAATCCGAAATTAGAATTAGAGATATGAAAATTAGTCACTTGCCAAATTCCATATTTAAATTTAATCATATATCCTTTGATTTTAACTATCAGGCACCTTCCTGATAGTGTAAGTATTATCACACATCCTCGTGGTCCTAGATTTTGAAAGCTTTATTTTGTCACTTGACCAACTCCAATAAAATTTTAACTTTATATGCAAGCAAGGAACTTTGGGTCTACCTCTCTATAAAATTTCAGCCCCCATTAAACCTGCTAGGTGTTGCAAAAAGGTTGATCATCTATATTTCTATGGATAATTTGTAAGAAATAAATGTGGAAATAGAAGGAAGAAACTAAGCAAATAATCACGTAAGAACATGAGGATTTAATGTGGTTTAGCACGAATGGGTGCATCCACTTTAGAGAACTATAGAAAAAAAAAATCTACATAATTCGCCACCTGACAATGTGACCTCCCTTACTTATGCATAGGATTTTTCCCTTTTATAGAGAGGCAAGTAAAGAAAACCCTAGAAATTATAATTCCAATAAAATTATAAATTTATCCGTGTACATGTAATAGACCAAAAACCCAACCCAAACATATACAAGCTCAAAAATTAAGTGGACTACTATAGAATACAAGACATAAAATCCCAATAGTCTCCACTGATGAAAAAATGGTGTTGATGCTAATTTTGCTAGCTCTGCGATTGTCTCTTTGTATTCGTCATACTCTAACAAGCATGACTCCCACCTCCACTTGGGGTGCCATGGACAATTCACTACCATAGGATGTGATATGGCTCCACCCTTCCTACAGTTGCAACCTGATTAGAGAGATCACTTCCACTCATAAGATTTGAAATGAAAAAGAGATTTTTTTTTTCAAATCTGCATGTGTTCAAACCTGAACTAACTAGGCTTATAAATATTTTCCATCTTTTTAATATATATGATCTTTTACTGGTGAAAAAAAACCTAAATTAACTACAATATTAGTTGTCCACATCTACCTCTTGCCTGAGTGTCAATAGTAATTCCACCTGTTTCAACTCTCTCTACAAGTTTGTATAGGTTTCCAATCATCTGGTCCTTCATCATAACCATGATCCCTCTACCCTTACCACTACATACAATTAAATAATTACCCTCCTTTGACACCACTTCTTCAAGTTTGAAAGTATCTTTACCGAACAATATTGTAGTTATAGTATGATCAAGGAAAAATGTGGTGAAGCCAATATGAGAAGTGTTTTATCCTCCTCTTTAGTCTTAGCATCTAGAGATGACAACTTTGTCAATAACATGTTGAAATCATCCAAGTGTATCTCAAAATTCACTCCCTTTGAAAACCAAAGGTCATAATTTTTTTTCAAAAATAGTCAATTTGACAACAACCTTGACTTGTACTTGCTCTTCAGCTTAGCCCGTAATTCTCTGGATCCACCAACCAGATGATCTTGCAAAGCGTGTTATCCGCAAAATAAAACTGTATTATGTTATTTTCTCGACTCTAGCCACTCATCATTCTTCATCTTGTCCAGCTTGTTTCATTTCTTCCTGAAAGTGTTAATTATCCCTCCCTCGTAAAAATATTCACTTGTTGTCCTAATATTATTATGGTTATTGAGGCATTCTATGGAGAAGTTTGAATCGCTCACTACTATTTGATCTATCCTATATGTGCATCCATGCTTGTGATCAACCTCAATGAACCTAATCACGATGATCTTGCATCCATGTGCACAATATATACCAACAAAGAGAAATAAACCCGATCTACAACATTCACTGCGTTAGCAACATCTTTAAACCTTGGAAACACTAAGCTCCACATGTGCACAAACTTTTCAAATTGTGGATTTCACCTGATCCATTTTCTCTCTTCTAGGGTATACCATACACCCTTTTGTTCTTTATCACCTTTTGCTCTCTTTTTTCCCTCCTCCCACCCACCCTCCCTCCCTCCCTCCCTCATTCCTTTTTCTATCTCTCTCCTTATGAACACTCCCTCCCTATGATGAGAGTGTCATGAGGAGCCACATCTCTTTTCTCACAATGAACAAGTGAGAGTCAAAATGAGTCGCACTCTTACTTTTATCCTTAACCGATGGGTTTGAAGCCCATTTTCATTATTATTATTATTAGTTTTTAAAATATATATAATTTTACTTGTGCACCTTCTTCCTTTTCTTGCACGAACACTTAATGCCATAAAAGGAAAAAATAGATACCCACACTGTTGGTGTATGATGTCTTGTATTCAGTTGTAGTTTAATCCGAATTAGAGTGGCAATTGTAGTTTAATCCGGATTAGGGTTTTTTCGCTATATATTTGTAGCGAGGGTTTCTTTCTCTGTAATGCAAGCAATACGGAGAGGTGTGAGGAAGAGCGTTGTAACCCTATTCTCCATCGATAGTGAAGCAGGATCTCATATCACCGGGGACGTAGGCAACCTTGCCGAACCTCGTAAAATCCGTGTGCATTGTTTGTTTTGTTTTTTTTTTATTATCTTCTGCATCGTTTTAGGGTTGCGTTTCAACAAATTGGTATCAAAGCTCTAGGTTTTCGGTTTCTAGGGTTTACTATCACGATGGCAGGGAAGGGATCGAATGTCAAGTATGACATCGAGAGGTTTAATGGGAAGAACAATTTCACCCTCTGGCGTCAAAGGATGAAGGATCTTCTGATATAGCAAGGTTTGGCGAAAACATTGTTGGGGAAGTCGAAGAAACCTGCAAAAATTACTGACAAAGATTGGGAAGAGATGGAGGAAAAGGCGGTAAGTGCTATTCGATTAAATCTTTCTGATGATGCCCTCCAATATGTTGTGGGTATCGAATCTGCACCACAGTTATGGGCGAAACTTGAAAGCATCTACATGACGAAGTCCTTAACGAACAAGTTGTTCGTGAAGAAGCAATTGTATTCTCTAAAGATAGAGGAATGTACGGATCTATTAGAGCATCTTAACATGTTCAATCAGATCGTAAGTAAACTTGCAAACCTGGAGGTTAAGATCGAGGATGAAGACAAGGTGTTACTGTTGCTGTCATCACTCCCAGAATCATATGATCACCTAGTAACGACTCTCTTGTACGGGAAGGAGACCCTTGAGATGGATGAAGTTGCAGCTACCCTCATGTCCAATGATACAAGGAAGAAGGCCAGTAGTACGAAATCTCAAGGAGAAGGTCTTTTCGGAGGTGACAAGGAGATAGAAAGAGGGAGATCAAATCAGAAGGGATTTGGGAAGAGTCGATCGAAATCAAAAGGGGTAAAGACCAAGGTCTCTTGTTACTATTGCAAGAAGGAAGGTCATCTGAAGAGAGAGTGCTTGAAGAGGAAGGCAGACTTAAAGAAGAAAGGTGTAGATAAGGCATCTGAGGAAGCTAGCGTGGCTGACAGTTCAGATGGAGATGATGGAGATGTACTCTCTATATCATCAGGTAAGAATCAACCTTCTGATTCTTGGATTTTAGATTCTGTATGTTCATATCACATGTGTCCACATAAGGATTGGTTTGATACATATCAACCATATAATGGTGGGTCTGTCCTAATGGGGAATGATGCTGTATGCAAGACCATTGGGATAGGCACTATCAAAATCAAGATGTTTGATGGGATAGTAAGAACCTTGGCAGATGTAAGACATGTACCAGAATTAAGGAAAAACTTAATATCTTTGGGGGCACTTGACTCAAATGGCTGCAAGTATATAGCAGAAGGTGGAGTTCTTAAAGTTATTAAGGGTGTAATGGTTGTCATGAAGGGACAGCTAACAGGAAACCTATACAGACTCATAGGGAGCACAGTTATAGGTGGAGCATCTGTGACTACAGATGCAGTATTTGATACAGATGATACCTATCTGTGGCATATGCGGTTAGGGCATATGGGAGAAAGAGGATTGATGGAGCTTCATAAAAGAAAAATGTTGAAGGGAGTAAAAACTTGTAAACTGAACTTTTGCAAGTATTGTGTGTTCAGAAAACAGTGCAAGGATAGTTTCAAAACTACAAAACATAAGAGTAAAGGAGTGCTTGATTATGTACACAGCGATGTATGGGGTCCTTCAACAACAAAATCTAAAGGTGGGGCAGAATACTTCGTGACCTTTGTTGATGATTACTCAAGGAAAGTTTAGATCTACTTCATGAAGCATAAAAGTGAGGTGTTCATTAAATTTAAGGAATGGAAGGCTGAGGTAGAAAGGAAGACAGGAAAGAAAATTAAATACTTGAGAACAGATAATGAAGGAGAGTACACATATAAGCCGTTTCTAGAATTGTGCAAAGCTGAAGGGATTACACGTCACTTCACGGTTCCAAAGACACCACAACAAAATGGTGTAGCTGAAAGGATGAACAGAACACTTCTAGAAAGAGCTCGGAGTATGAGGCTGAATGCAAGGTTGAGCAAGAGATTTTGGGCAGAAGCAGTGAACATGGCATGTTTCCTCATCAATAGGTCTCCATCAAAGGCGATTGATTGTAAAATTCCTGAAGAGGTATGGACAGGAAAACCAGTAGATTATTCTATTCTAAAAATATTTGGTTGTCCAGCCTATGCACATGTTGAGAGTGAGCAACGTTCCAAGTTAGACTCAAAGTCTAAGCAGTGTATCTTTCTTGGTTTTAAGAAAGATGTAAAGGGATTCAAGTTGTGGGATCCAAGTTCATAGAAGGTTGTGGTTAGCAGAGACGTTGTGTTTGATGAGTCTCATATAGTAAAGTCAAATTACAATTCACAAGCAGTTGGTGAAAATAAAGAAGGTTCTACTGTGCAGGTGGAGTTAGGTGAGTTAGAAACAACAGGAGAGAATGAGTCATCAAGTGACTTACCAGGACAACATGAAGCAGTAGAAGTTTCCTATACTGTGGCAAAGGGTAAAGGGAAGCGTACTCACAAAGCACCTATGAGATACGGGTTTGAGGATATGGTTGCCTATGCTCTCACTGTAGGTACAGGTGATCCATCTTCCTACCATAATGCTTTGAGTGATGCATAGCATGATAAATGGATGACAGCTATGATGGAGGAAATGGAATCTCTACAGAAGAACAAGACTTGGGAGATTGTGGAAAAACCCAAGGGAAGAAAAATCATTGGGTGTAAATGGGTCTTTCGTAAGAAAGAGGCAGCATCTAAGAAGGAGCGTGAAAGGTATAAGGCCAGACTTATAGCCAAAGGCTATGCACAGAAGGAGGGGATAGACTACAATGAAATATTCTCTCCAGTTGTGAAACACACTTCGATCAGGGTACTACTTGCTTTGGTGGCCATGTATGATTTAGAGCTTGAACAACTTGATGTGAAAACTGCATTTCTTCATGGTGACTTGGAGGAACAGATTTACATGGAGCAGCCTGAAGGTTTCAAGGTACAAGGAAAGGAAGGCCATGTTTGTCTGCTTAAGAGGTCGCTTTAAGGCCTTAAGCAATCTCCTAGGCAGTGGTACAAGCGCTTTGAGTCCCACATGATGAAGATTGGCTACACAAGAAGTGAGTATGATAGTTGTGTTTATTATAAAGTGTCAAGTGATAATTCCATTATTTTGTTGATGCTTTATGTTGATGACATGCTCATTGCTGCAAAGAACAAACATGATATAGTCTCTTTGAAGTCTTTATTAAGTGTTGAATTTGAGATGAAAGATCTTGGTGCCGTTAAGAAAATCCTTGGCATGAAAATCCTTAGAGATAGAAATGCAGGTAAACTTTGGGTAACTCAGAAGAGGTATATTGAAAAGGTGCTAGAGCGTTTCAATATGGAAAAGACCAAGCCAGTTAGCACTCCGTTAGTTGGCCACTTCAAGTTATCTGAAAGGGAATGCTCTACAACACATGAGGAGGTGGAGCAGATGTCTCAAGTCCCTTATGCTAGCGCAGTTGGGAGTCTCACGTATGCTATGGTTTGTAGTAGGCCGGATTTGTCTCATGCAGTCAGTGTTGTTAGCAGATACATGAGTAATCCAGGGAAGGAGCATTGGAATGCAATTAAGTGGATCTTCAGATATTTGAGCAAAACTAAAGATATAGGTGTTATGTTCAGTGGCAAGGGAAGTTCTACAGAATTGGCAGGTTATGTTGATTCTGACTATGCTGGTGATTTAGATAAGAGGAGGTCTACTACAGGGTATGTGTTTACATTGGCTGGTGGACCTATATCATAGAGGGCGATGCTTCAGTCTACAATTGCATTGTCCACTACAGAGGCAGAGTACATGGCAATAGTTGAGGCTGCCAAGGAAGGAGTCTGGTTGGCTGGACTGGTTCGTGAGTTGGGGTTGGAGCAAGGAGGTACAGTGTTACACTGTGACAGTCAGAGTGCCATACATCTTGCAAAGAATCAGGTGTTTCATGCAAGGACAAAGCATATTGATGTGAGATTTCACAAGATCAGGGAGCTTGTGTCAGAAGGCAGTATTCACTTGAGAAAAAATCATACAGATCTCAATCCTGCAGATATGCTTACAAAGCCAGTTACTACAGAGAAGTTTGAGTCCTGTTTGGACTTGATTAATATTACTCATTGTTGAAGATGAGGGACGCACCAAACAGGTGCGGGTTTGTGCCTTTAATGAGGTACAATGATGAAGACGTCTACAAGTTATCTTTATAGGAGGCTCGACAGAATTCAAGCCAAGGTGGAGATTGTTGGTGTATAATGTCTTGTATTCAGTTGTAGTTTAATCCGAATTAGAGTGGCAATTGTAGTTTAATCCGAATTAGAGTGGCAATTGTAGTTTAATCCGGATTAGGGTGGCAATTGTAGTTTAATACGGATTAGGGTTTTTTCCCTATATATTTGTAGCGAGGGTTTCTTTCTCTGTAATGCAAGCAATACGGAGAGGTGCGAGGAAGAGCGTTGTAACCCTATTCTCCATTGATAGTGAAGCAAGATCTCATCTCACCGGGGACGTAGGCAACCTTGCCGAACCTCGTAAAATCCGTATGCATTGTTTGTTTTGTTTTTTTTTCATTATCTTCTGCATCGTTTTAGGGTTGCGTTTCAACACGTTTTTCCTTTATTTCTAGTAGAAATTGTAATGGAATAACCCACTCTTTGTCTAAATGGGTTCTTTCCTTCCCTTTGAGGGTTTTGGCTCCCGTGTTCCGGGTGAGATTTTGAACTTTGTATTGTCTAATTGACCATTTTCTGAATAGAATTCTTCAAAAAAAAAAAAAAAACCCAAACTAGTTATACCTATGTGTAAGGGTAAATCGCATAAGTAGGACTACTTCCTTCGTAGGCCTATGCATGAAAGTAATTAGGGAAAGTAAAACCCAGCTGGCTTTGTCAAAGGCTCAAGACCCATGACGGGGGAAAGCAAACCCACCACGCACAGGTCATCTTCTATGCGAAATTCTGAGACGCACTAATATTTATCGACGACGATGGCCGCTAAAGCTCTAATTCCTCTGGTGTTTTCCTGATGGTTTGTCAATTTCTGTAATATTCGTCTCCAAGTCCAATATATACGCCTCTTCTGCGGTAAGCTTTCTACTCGAAGTCTCGAACACTTTTTCTTGAATTCAATTTGGCAGGGAGTGTTCTAGTTTCAACTGAAATTAAGTGTGCTTTCGTATTCTTCGTATCCATATGATTGCAAAATATTCTCCGGACCCGTTTAAATTGTCAAAGCTTAGAGTCCAATTGCGGTTTTAAGCTAAACTCAGTTGTGAATTTCAGAGAAGCTCGCGAGATTCAGGTCAGAAGGCGGGAATCTCCAAGTCCAGTTAGAGTTTACTTGCAATTCTTGATACCCTCTTCTGATTTTGCGAGATTTCTAAAACCCATCTGAGATTTCCATGGGTACTCTGTTAAGAGCACACAATAAGCTTGGATTGCTACACCCACTTCATGGGTTTGCAGAGAAACGCAATCTTTTATGCTCTTCAGAGGGTCAACACCACTTTAGGTTTGGTTCCAAGAGGTCTCATCGGACATGGTGGAGGAATCCTTGTGTTAGGGCTCGCAGTAGTGCTGTCTTGGAGCTTGTTCCGGAAACCAAAAAAGAGAATCTTGAGGTCGAGCTCCCCATGTATGACCCATCAAAGGGTCTGGTTGTGGACCTTGCAGTCGTTGGGGGTGGTCCTGCAGGACTTGCTGTTGCACAACAGGTCTCTGCAGCAGGCCTCTCCGTTTGTTCAATTGACCCATCTCCAAAATTGATTTGGCCAAACAATTATGGTGTCTGGGTAGACGAGTTTGAAGCCATGGACCTACTTGATTGCCTCGGCACAACCTGGTCTGGTGCCGTTGTGTTCTTGGATGAGAAGACACGGAAATATCTGGATAGACCTTACGGTAGAGTAAATAGGAAGTTGCTGAAATGGAAAATGATGCAGAAGTGCATATCAAATGGTGTTAAGTTTCATCAAGCCAAGGTTATTAAGGTTATTCATGAGGAATCAAAATCTCTTTTAATTTGCAACGACGGAGTTACAGTTCAGGCAAATATAGTTCTTGATGCCACCGGGTTCTCGAGGTGCCTTGTGCAATATGATAAGCCCTATAACCCTGGGTACCAAGTGGCTTATGGAATCTTAGCAGAGGTGGAAGAGCACCCCTTTGATGTGGATAAGATGGTTTTCATGGATTGGAGAGATTCACATCTGACCAACAAGGAGGTGTTGAGAGAAAAGAATTGTAAGATCCCCACATTTCTGTATGCAATGCCCTTCTCATCCAAACAGATTTTTCTGGAAGAGACTTCTCTTGTCGCCCGACCTGGAGTTCCAATGGAAGAGATACAGGAAAGGATGGTAGCTAGGTTGAGACACTTAGGTATAAAAGTGAAAAGCATTGAAGAAGATGAGAGATGTGTTATTCCAATGGGAGGCCCTCTTCCCGTGCTTCCTCAGAGAGTCGTAGGAATAGGTGGAACTGCAGGTATGGTGCACCCCTCAACTGGTTATATGGTGGCAAGAACTCTTGCAGCCGCTCCGGTAGTTGCAAACTCGATAGTTCAGTACCTTGGCTCTGAGAGACGGCTTTCAGGGGATGAAATGTCTGCCGAAGTTTGGAAAGATTTGTGGCCCATAGAGAGGAGGAGGCAGAGGGAATTTTTCTGCTTTGGTATGGATGTTCTGCTCAAGCTTGATTTACAAGGCACAAGGAGGTTCTTTGATGCATTTTTTAATCTAGAGCCACATTACTGGCATGGATTCTTGTCATCTCGATTGTTTCTTCCCGAGCTTATATATTTCGGTCTTTCTCTATTTTCTCAAGCCTCCAATACTTCTAGGATAGAGATTATGGCCAAGGGCACAGTTCCTTTGGTAAACATGATTGGCAACTTAATAAAGGATAGGGACTAGAATGTAAGATTTCATTTGACATCTAAATTTACTGTCTGTAACCAGTAAATGTCAATGTAACTACCCAGTTTTTTGTGCAATTCATATTTGATCTCCTTAAACATCAATATAAATTTGCTTGAAATATTTAAGGCAGAATGGACTCAAATACCCAAGATTTCTGCTTATTTATGGTACAGTAGGACATACTATGTAGATTTAGTTCACTTTTTGCTGTACTGATACAAAGAATTAGTAGCTGTAAGACTGTAATTGTTGGATATGTTTCCAAAGGCTGCACTTTTATGCATTGGGAATTTCATTTTATTTCTCGGATTGATTTGTGATTCTATGAATTAAACAACTCAAACTGTGTATCTTGGAAGACAAAAAAATTTCCTTAAGAACATTCAGATGAAACATGTAAAACTCTTGATATTATGAACTTAATGTGAATAGGTGTTAGTCAGGCTTCATCATTGATGAAGATGTGAACATCTTGGGGGTTATGCAACTTCCTCGTGAATTTATCTTGAATCGGGATCTTCTGGCTCAACTTTATCCCAGTTTTGCTGAGGGATGGCAGACTAGAAAGCCACCTACAGATGCTTTGCGGTGAGAAACAGAATGCAATTTATCAATTTCTGCAACTGAACTTATTCTTCCCCATTGACTTAGTCACTCAAAAACTGCAGTTTGTACCTTGTATCCTAAATCTGAAGCTAAGTAGGAACCTATGCTGCCTGTTGTCAGGTATCATGGGACTCCCAACTCTTTTGGTAAGATAAGTGATCAAACAGAACATACTCCATGAGTACCAAATTTAATGAATAACCATCCAGATAAAGCATTTTGGTTTAATAGTATATGTTTAATTTAGCTGTTTGGAACATTAGAAGATAAATTTGGATCTCAATCTGACTGAAGTGAAAAAGTTGATTGCTAGGTGCAAACTCAGTATTTTTGGTGTTAGTCGAAAACTAACGTCATATCTGTAGTAAATAAAGATTGGATCTTCCATTCTACTTGTCCAACTGGTTAGAAACGAGTTTCAAGCATCAAAGGTTGGGTTTGGATTTGTTGGGGCCCTTTTTCTGTGGACGTTAAAATGTTCTGATTTTCCCAGCATACACTGTTCTGTGTGCTCCGTTGCTTGGTTGCATGGGAGCTAGCGGAGGTTCATGAGAAAGTCAAGTATGGGGTGGCAGCTAAAGGTGTGGCTGCAAAATGAAACTTGTTTCTTTTAGTATGAGATCACTTCACACGTTGCGGTGTTTGCACCTCTCGCTTATCAAAGTTTCGTTAGAAAACTTTGTACGAGAACTCAAATAGAGAAGGATTTCCAATGGCGCAAAAATTCTTCCTTACCAACTTAGCTGCCCAGAGCTGCTATTGGCATAACTACTTGTACACCATAGGTTGGCCCAACCCAATCCTCGTGTCCTACGCTTTGCTCCTTAATTCCCCCTTTTAACAACAATGGTAGATAGGAACTGAACTGTCTCGGACGTTCTAAACTCAGCTCATGTACTACTTGAATCAGCATACAATTGAACCCTTGGGACCTTTTTCTACTTTAGGATGTGATGAGTGGACATCGAGGTGCCAAATGACTCCGTCAATAAGGGCTCTTGGGAGTCATCAGCCTTTTATCCCCACCTTTGATCTGTTTATCAGAAGCCCTATGGCTGTGTAGGTTGTTGAACTTATGGTTTTGAAGACCCGTTGAGATATCAAATTGGCAAAGGACAATAGAATTGGATAAATTGACCAGGTAAGGCAAGTTCAGTACTAAAGCTTCCACTCTTTTTGGCTCAAATTCATATATAAATGCACCCAAAAGGGAGGGAAAAGAAATGGGGTACTACAATGGCTAGAAATTGGTGCGAAACAGAGTTAATATCAGCCAGAGGAGTGGAAAGGGTAATGAATTTTGGTAAGGGATGCAGCACCAATCAACTACAGAGCTACAACTACAATCGAAGGGAGACTAAAGATGGTCTGAATGACACTGAGGATTATAATAAGGAGCACAGCAATGATCCTCTGCTTGTTCTTGTAATGCTTCTCAATGCTGTACCTTGACATCAAGATACTGGTACCAAGTCAGTTAAGCCATTGAAGAGATTGATCAATGGTTCGTTGATTCCAAGGGTATGATTAGTATACCTATGATTGCAGCTCTTTCACTTCATCAGCACTATCAAGGAAATCTAGGAAATGGACAAGGAGGTGATCGTTTGGTCATCAGGAACATCAGAGCATATCTTTTACACCACCAAGTTCAGGTATTTTGTTTTGGTTGAGTTATGCATGGATGCCTTTTTAGAGGAAGATTGAAGTAGTGATCACATTACAAAAAAGAACAAAGGAATGATTGAACCCATATGGGTTGTAGTTTGTGTTGATAAACCAGGAAATAGCGGAAATTGCCTACCAACTGCGGGTCTTAATGGCACGAGAAAAATGATGCAAAACACACACACACACACACACACACACACTAGAAACAAGATTTAGCCGAATGTCCGCGGGTGTAGACACTGATATGATTTCACTATCAAGCAACTGGAGAACATAAGAACACTCTCTCACACTTACCTAAAGCAGAAATACCCCCCATTGAACTCTAATATTTCAGTGTAAGAAATAGGAAGAGTTCCGATGGGTGTAGCTTTGGGTTAGTGTGAGAGTGTTCTTGTATTCTCCAGTTGCTTGATAGTGAATTCATCTTCTTGTCTTCACCGGTGGACGTAAGCTAAAAGCTGAACCACGTAAATTATCTTGTGTGTATATGTTTTGCATCTTTTTTTCTCGTGTAATTAAGACCAGCATTTAGTAGGTGACTTCCGCTATTTCTTGGTTTACCCTCAACAATGTGGTGTTAGAGCCAAGTAGTTACCGGTGTTTTGTTACAGTGGCTGAACACGTCTCAACTGCTAAGTATGAGAAAGAGAAATTTGACTGGAGAAGTAGTTTTAGCCTATGGCGTATCAAGATAAAAGCTTGTCACGCAAGGGTTGTACAAGGCGTTAGAAGGTACACTGATTTTGTTGCTTATGCATTATTTGTAGTTGAGAACATAGAAGAGCCCTCTACTTATCAAGAGGTTATCATGGGTTCTATTTTCACTCAGTGGATTGTTGCCATGAATGAGGAGATTGAATCTCTTTACAAAAGTTATTCTTGGTCCTTATATCCAACAAACATTGGAGGGAATCTTCTTTACATACTTTGGGACTGGATTTACTTTCACAAATTATCTATAGCAGTATCATTTATCCCTCAGTTTCTTTTAATCATTACCAGTAAGGAATGGAATCAAATTGATCCTGAACAATGTTTTCTAACAAGGGAAGCTAGTTAACTTGTCTTGGTCCTTTTATCATTGGGTTATCCTAGATATATAGGCCCAAGGTGGATTTCTAACTGGGGAAACAACTTAAGAGGGAGACGCAACCCTTCACCGTCGATTGAATGATTGGTCTATACCATCGTTTTCTCTGTTCTTCTGTTTGAAGTAAGAGGACGAATTGTTAAGGACAAAGTTTCCTTGATTACACAGTGAGGTTCATCATGCAATCGAAGGTTGGAAATTCCACCTCTCCCCCCCCCCCTTCCCCCCTTCCCCATAAGGTGGCCTGGATCATCCACTGTGTTTGAATTCCCATTCTCTGTGGTTGCAGGAAAACTTGGTCCAATTGTTTCTCTCTATCTTTTTCAAACTCGGTCCAATTGTTTCTCTCTATCTTTTTCCCCCTTCAACTTTATTTTAATTATCAATAACAAAAATAAGTGTCTCTAAGGTTGCATTTGTTTTACTGTAAATATTTTATAAAGAAATAATTGTTATTTATAAAATTTATTTTAATTCTTTTACTATTTAGACATGTTTTTTTGGAACTGAATTCTTCTGTGGCGCAATAGGGCGTTTGGCACGCATCCAATGGTCAGAAACACTCAGAAACAAAGTCCTAGGAGGTCACATGCAGCCTAAGGCGTTTTTGGACGTTAAATGCTCGCCAGACGCCCTATTGCGCTACAAAGGATTCAAGTTCCTTTTTTTGTCGTACATGGTCAATGAGCACATTTGAGTATGACTGAATGAAAGAAAGAAACCAATTTATGGGGTTGAGTCCCATGGATGCCGAAAGGACCAAGGATTATGATATCATCACGGTGAGGAAGTCTAGTGTTTGGCCATGGCTGCCCTTTCTTCTTCCACAGGATTGGCTATCCAATCCCTTGGGGGAATTTTGGGTGAGAGAGATGGTGGTAGAAAGTTCTATGTTGGGGAAGGTAGCCGTACTGATAGTGATGATGGTGATGGAGGTCCGATAGATAAAGGGAAACAACAAGGTGATGGAGAACATGGGCAAATCTTGTCTCTGCTAAATCCTTGGAACGAGTTGATGGGATGAAGCTTGGTTTTGTGAAACCTTCGAAGGTTGATGGGAGCATGTTGTGTAACGCCCCCAAATCTGGGAGAGATACTTTGCAGGCCATCGTTAAATAACGATATAAAAATGACCAATCAACTTTGAAACCTTAAAACTTTACTCAACTAATCATGGACCCACTTCTACTATTCCTCTTACTATTCTCAGGACCCACCGTGCTTCCGCTGTGCACTCTGATCAATTTCATCAAATATACATAAAATCTATAAAACTCAAATATAAAAATCAAATCTCCATAAATCAAATCATATAAATCATGTACCCAATGTACCAAATACAATAAAATACGTTTAATCCTCCAAAAATATATTTCTTCAATTCTCATCAATTGACCTTTCCTCTGTGCCACCTGATCTGTGAGACATGAAACTGTAGTGGGGTGAGTTAAAGGGAATTAGCTCAGTAAGATCATGGCATAATCACACTTAGTACATAATACATGATTTATAGTATCATACCTTTCTTATACATGCATAAAAACATCTTTTATAATTTGTTAAAATCTCTTGTTCATATCATCTCATCGGGTAGTTTATTAACCTGTCTCAACTCCTCTCCCTTATCTTACTCTTAAGTTCAAAGGATCTGGATAGTATCTTGACCTAGGTTTCACCTCCCCGTTTCTTGGCAGACATGAAACTATGCTTAAAACCTCTTTTATAAACTGTGCTTTAAAATCAATTTTATATATGAAAATACATACATACTATAGAGAATCTCATGCATATCAGGTGAATCATGGCATAGTCCACTTACTCTGGGTACAACTACCTATACACAAACCTTCCCTAATCATTGCTTCCTCATCCTACTTCCTGGCTGTCAGTCTTTCTTCCATCTCTTTCTTGGAGCTCCCTCTGACACTTGTTTTTTCTTTCATTTTTTTTTTTTCTTTTTTTCCTTTCTTTCTTTCCCTTCTTTCTTATAGATCTTTATTTTTCTCCCTTTGTATTTCAATTAGTGCATA
>NW_024869251.1:0-28683 GCF_013358625.1 Macadamia integrifolia | reverse complement strand
TAGTAAAGCAAGGTGATATTTCAATTTTCTCATTATTTTGATTATTATAATAAAGACTTGAGTGGTGGAATTAATCGTGCCAAAAAATTCAAATTCATAAATAAAGGAGATTTTCTTTATGCTAAAGATAGATTTCCATTCATAAAATGCCAAGTCTATCAATACAAAAAAGAAAAAAATGATGAATAAACATGGGGAGGGAAAAATTAAAAGAAAAAAGATATACATATGCTTGTGTTTGCAGGAACTATAAGAACAGGTCCCTAAGAATCAAAATCCTCATCCAAGCCATACTCGGGGTCAGCCTCAAGGAACATCAGGGAGTTATCAGGTACCAATCCCAAGTTTACCATCCTCCAAGTAAGATCCAAGATCTGAGTGTTCCGTCAGGCAAGCTCTTGTTGTTGAGAGCTGACTTGTCTCCTCATATTAGCATTCTCCCTATCCTAGGAAATACAAGGAATGGTCAAAATAAGAGCAAATAAAAGGGACAAGGTTAAGGAAGGAGGATACCTTATGGAGCACCACCTCGCATAAACCCTGGTGCATCCGCCCAAGGTCAACATAGGCCTCTTGAGACACCTGATGAAGACCATGTCAGCCAAAAGAAGTTAAAGGACAATCAAATGAGAAGTGTTTGGACACACACAGTTATAGGGAATGGGCAGTCCAAGGGAAGCATCTCTATCTAGCTTATGCTCAAGGAGCTGTGGGATACCAGGGTGGGCTGCATCAGGACAAGACCAACCCGAGAAACCATGAAAGGGGATGGACCACCTGCCACAGTAGAAGGCCCGGCATGGGAAGGACCAACAACACCTATTTGCTGCCAAACAAAAGAAGGGGTCGCACACCGTGTCCTCCTCTGAAAGAACATCAATTAAAAGAGAAGGATTTGAAATATGAAAAGGATACTCAAGAAGGGAAACATACCATTGGGCCTCTGTGACCAAAAGGGGCGCAGAAGGGAAATATACCATTGGGCCTCTATGACCAAAAGGGGTGCAGACCATTTCTTCCTCAAGGAAGGTCTCATAATCCCCATTCCAAGGAGTCATCCCATACTCCTTCAGCCAACCCCTCAACCTGGTCTGTAGGGACATGCTCTGGATGATGCATTGTAGGTGGAGGAAGACAAGGAGGGAAGCACATATCAAAATCGGACCACTGGAGAGTGACCTGCTTCCCCAAGTTCTAAGCATGGCCCTAGAGACCCCTAAATAGAACCCGGCTCTCCATCAAGTGTCTGGTCCAAGCGACCTCACCGATGTCAAGGAACCAAAGATGCCGAAAAGGTCTCCAGGTAACCTGTAAGTTCAGAAGAAGAAAGTATAGCACAAGACAAAGGAAGAATCAATGCCAAATAAGACTTACCTCTATAAGGTCATTTAGAAGAGAATGAGCAGTCGTCCTGGGAGGATGGTTGCGGCCCCTGAGTTTCTGCCCATTTCCCCATCTCATGGCCACGGGAAAGAATGATGTCTGAGGAGCCTTCAATATGCGGGCCATGATCCCCAAATGTTCATAACACCAGGGCTGACTTGAAAAGTCAAAATAAGGAAGTGGAACTAAGTAAAAGGAAAGATGAGTATGGATAAGAGGCTACCTGGACAATGTAGCCCGCTCCCTTTACGCCACGATCTCCATATGATAGATGATCAAGAGTCTGCAATAGGTAGGCATAGGCAGGCCCGCCCCAACCCCAAGTATCAACCTCCCAAAGATTCTGGAAGAGGGTAGCCATGCGAATGTCTACTCCAACTCGGAGGTCGCCAAAAAGACATTGGCCCAAAATATACAGAAGAAAAGAATGGACCACCTATGTAATTGTATCAGGGTTCACCCTTAGGCCAATCCTCCACCAGCGAGCACTAATCTCGCCCAGACGAACATATTTCTAGTAGGCCAGAATGTCAACACCAGTCAAAAGTGTGAAGTCCTCTGACTCCAAGGTCTTAGGCAGGATGTTAGGATTTAAAATGTAACTACAAGCGTATGGATCAGTTTAGCTAGGGTCAAACACAGGGAGAGCAGCCACTTTATTTTTGGCTTCTTTTAATAATGCGAAAATGAACCGATTATTGGTTGTGATCCAATTCTAACTACCGTCCTAAACATATGTATCTAAAATAACATCCTAACCATTCATCATCTAAGAATTTAAATATGTAAGCCACACAATTAAATAAATAAATAACTAAAAATAAACAACCCATGCAATTAAAAACCAATGAAGAAAAAAATGCGGAAAAAAAAAATAAAGTAAAAGAAACGGGATAAAGCAAGAGAGAGGCTCACAAGTAGGTTTCTCTACTTAGCCCAAAGGTGCTTCTCCAACCTTGTAAACACTTCTTCAAATCCTTCAAAATCAACACATAGACCATCTATCAAACCTTAGATTCATCATCTCAAGGGGGATTTACAAGACCTCAAGGAACTCTATCCAAACCAAGGGTTTTACTTGGGTTTGGTGAAAGTTTAAGAAACATAGCCTTTGCTCACCTCCAATCGTAGATCTCGTGTTGGGGATCACTCTTCCAGCGTCAGAATGGGAAGATCAAACCTTGGCGCCACTTAAATCCATTACTTCTTCCTCTTCCTTCCCCTTTCCTCTTCTCCGTTCTCTTTTCCCTTCTTTTCTCTCTCCTCTTTACTCTTCTCACCAAACCTCTTAATGTAATAAATGAGAAAATGAAAAACACTATAATGCTATTTATACTTTCTAAAACAACTAGTAACCACATAGGTGGGTCACTCAGGTGGGCGGATGCGCCCACTTGTGACTGCCCACCTGAGGGCCGAAAATTGGCCAATAAGTGGGATTTTGATGGAATTCGACTCTCGGCATGTATCTCACTCTCGGCACAAGGTATATTATACGTATACGCTTTAGGATACGACTACATACCAGTATTATCCGTACATGGCCTTATGATACGTGCATGTGCATGGCTTGGGTACACCCGTCTCTTCTGGCACTGACTCAGACTTGTCTGGACAACCTGTGTTCAAAGTCACCCTTGCCATCATGGTCCATAAGGAACCCGCCTTAACCCTCTCTGGTTTGGGTCCTGCATGGTTAAACTGGGTTAACCGTGTAATTAGATCGGGTTTTAAAAAGTGGGTATCACATTTACCCCCCCTTTTTGAAAATTTCATCCTCGAAATTAGCGTACCTGGTTGTTCAAAAAGATGAGGATACTTGGCTTGGATTTCATCCTCTTTCTCTCAAGATGCTTCTTCAAGTGAATGATTTGCCCATCATACCTTCACGAAGGAAATGGAGCGGTTGTGAAGGGTTTTCACTTTTCGGTCCAAGATTTCAGCTGGCTGCTCTGTATAGGTCATATTAGCTTCTAGATATTCTGGTTCTATGGGTAATACATGCGATGGATCATGAACGTATCGCTTCAGCACGGATACATGGAATACATTATGGACATTCCCGGGAGAAGGTGGCAGAGCAAGTATGTAGGCTACTGAGCCGACCCGAGCTAAGATCTCAAATGGGCCAATGTATCTCAGGCTCAACTTACCCTTTCTATGGAATCTTTGCAACCTTTTAGTAGGGGAAATCCTGAGAAACACCTTTTCTCCTGCTTGAAACTCAATGTCTTTCCTGCGGTTGTCTACGTAGCTCTTTTGACATGACTGAGCTGCCTTAATCCTTTCTTGAATAACATCGACCTTGTCACAAGTCATCTGTATCATTTCAGGTCCTAACATTCAGCGTTCGCCTACCTCATTCCAATATAGAGGGGTTCTACACTTCCTATCATATAATGCCTTATATGGAGCCATCCCAATTGTAGCCTGGTAACTGTTGTTAAAGGCAAACTCCATAAGGGGTATATATTCTTCCCAACTACCACACATTTCCATTGCACATGCCCTGAGCATGTCCTCCAATATCTGTATGGTTCGCTCCGACTGACCATCACTCTGTGGGTGGAAAACAGTACTCAAGTTCAATTGTGATCCCAAAGCATGCTGGAAGCTTTTCCAAAATCTGGAAGTGAACCTTGGGTCCCTATCTGACACAATGCTCATTGGCACTCCATACAAGCGCACTATGTTATCCATATAAAGTTGTGCTAACTTGGCCATAGAGAACTTGGTCTTGAAGGGAATGAAATGAGCAGTCTTAGTAAGCCGATCGACTATCACCCATATTACATCCATCCCCTTAGGCGTGCATGGTAGTCTGGTGACAAAGTCCATTGTAATCCTATCCCACTTCCAGTCTGGTATTGGGAGTGGCTGAAGAGTACCATAAGGTCGATGCCTCTCAGCTTTTACTTTTTGGCATGTAAGACAAGTCACCACATACAAGGCTATTATGATTCTCATGCTAGGCCACCAGTAATTTTGTTTAAGGTCTTTATATATCTTTGTACTTCCTGGGTGGAGTGAGTACTCGGAGCTGTGTGCTTCCCGCACTATCTTGTCTTGTATATCCAAATCATCGGGCACACATAATCTACCTCAAAACAACAATGCCCCATCGCTGGCTAAAACAAAATCAGGGTCGTCCATTGTTTGATCTTGAATCTTAACTCTAATCCATTGCAATTCAAGATCCAAAGGTTGTTTCATTATCACCTCTTGCCTAATAGACAGATGCACCTGTAGAACCTCCAGGGATACAGTCAACCATTTAAGGTTTTCTAGTGGGTGTTCAAGCTCTAAGGTTGCTCCTTCATAGAAGAGAGTTTCATCCATTAGAGTCGCCTCCTGTACGAGTGGTGGGCTGACTGCTAGGCATGAGAGTAACACAGTCTGTGCCTTCTGAATCAATGCATCTACCACTACATTAGCCTTGCCGGGATGATAGTGAATGTCGTAGTCATCATCCTTCATGAGCTCGAGCCATCTCCTCTGCCTCATGTTCAAATCTTTTTGGGTGAAAAAAGTACTTAAGGCTTTTGTGATCACTGTATATCTCGCACTTCTCCCCATACAAATAATGTCACAAAATCTTTAGGGCAAAAATGACTGTGGCTAGTTCTAAGTCATGAGTGGGGTAGTTCTTCTCATATTCCTTTAGTTGTCGAGATGCATACGCTATCACCTTACCACGTTGCATGAGAACACAACCCAACCCAACCCAACCTTAGAAGCGTCAGTGTAGACTGTCATTCCACCTGTGCCTTCAGGGATGGTCAACACAGGGGCCTTCACCAACCTTTTCTTCAATTCCTGAAAACTCTTCTCACATTCCTCTACCCATTCAAATTTCACACCCTTTTTGGTTAACTTAGTCATTGGCGCTGAGATCCGAGCAAAATTCTCAATGAAGCACCGGTAATATCCAGCCAAACCCAAGAAACTTCTAATTTCAGTAACACTCTTTGGGCTTTCCCACTCCACTACTGCTTTCACCTTATCAGGATCCACCTCGATTCTGGCCTCAAACACTACGTGTCCCAGGAATCCAACTTTCTCAAGGCAAAATTCACATTTACTGTATTTGGCAAACAATTTTTGTTCTCTCAACCTCTGTAATACCATCCTCAAGTGTTGAGTGTGCTTCTCTTCTGTCTTAGAGTAGAACAAGATGTCATCAATAAAAATAATTATCCATTTATCGAGGACATCGTGAGATACTCGATTCATTAAATCCATGAATGCTGTCGGTGCATTGGTTAACCCAAAAGATAACATTAGGAACCCATAGTGACCATACCGAGTCCTAAACGCTGTCTTGGGTATGTCGCCGATCTTTATCTTGAGCTGATAATAGCCTGATCTAAGGTCTATCTTTGAAAATACCCTTGCACCTTGTAGTTGGTCAAACAAATCATCGATGCGTGGCAATGGATACCGGCTCTTAATGGTTAGCTTATTCAATTCTTGGTAATCGATGCACATACGCAAGCTACCATCCTTCTTCTTGATAAACAATACTGGGGCACCCCAAGGTGAAACACTTGGGCGGATAAACCCCTTCTCCAACAATTCTTGCAACTGCATCTGTAACTCCTTCAATTCGGCTGGTGCCATCCTGTATGGAGCTTTAGACACTGGAGCTGGTCTAGGGATCAAGTCTATGGTAAATTCCAACTCTCTATTAGGTAGTAGATGCATCAGATCATCTGGAAAGACGTCGGGAAATTCTTTAACCACCTTTACCTCTTCTAAAGGTGTAATATTTGCATCAACATCAAGTACCGATGCTAAGTAACCCAGACATCCACTTTCCAACAACTTTACCTCTTGAAGAGCGGAGACGAGGACCTTTCTAGCCCATTTCATTTTATCTGCTTGGTATACCAATTCTTTTCCTTCATCATCTGTCACCCTAATTAATTTTTCAACACACATCACATTAGCTCGATGGGCCGAGAACCAATCCATGCCCAGTATAACGTCAAAATTCTGCATGTTGAATTTAATGAGTTATGCATCCAATTTCTTTCCACTGATTTCCACTAGGCATGACCCATACACCTCCTTCAACTGTGTAACTTTGCCGTAGGCATACTAAGAATCATCTCATGATCTAGTGTCTTGGGTGACATACCAAGTTTCTCAGCGAATCTCTTAGATATGAATGAATGTGTAGCTCCTAAATCAAACAAGACATAGGCTGGTATGCCCGATATAGGTAGAACACCTAGTGCAACAATGCATATAAGTACAGCAGGTCATCAATATTTAACATAAGGAAAATCTTAAATTAAAATATACCTGCTACCACTTCCATGCTAGCCTCAACTTCCTCAGCTGATAGGTCATACATTCTTCCTTGCGGTTGATTCCCCTGAGTTAAGGGAGGTCTGTACGTAGAGGGCTGACTGGAGGGTAAGGCTGGTCTGACCCGACAGTCTTTAGCATAGTGCCCATAGGAATGGCAATTAAAGCAACGGATCTGTGACGCCAATACTGGGGCGGGCCCCTTTGCACTTGACTCGCTGTAGATGGAGGTCGGGGCGGCCTTAGGACTGTAGGCACCGTACTAGTGTTTGGGCGAAAAGATGTAGGACCCGAACCACCAGCTGGTCGAGGAAGGTAGCCAGATGGCCTATAGGGCTATCTATATGTAGGCCTAGAACTATAAGATCCACGGTATACCTTGGATGAGTTACCCATGTCCGGAAATGGATTAGTCCTCTTCCACAATCCAGGTGTGAGGGACAGTTCTCCCTTCTGCTTGTCTTCCATGGTTTTAGCCTTTTGCACAATCTGGCCATAATCTGTCAAATCTAAGACCTCGAGCACTAACCCAATAGATGCCTTTAATCCCTTCAGAAATCTTATAGCCTTTTCTTCAGCTGACCTCATATGCCTAGGGGTAAAATGGAACAAGCTTTCAAACTGCTGCTGATACTCAAGGATAGTCTTATTCCCTTGAGTTAAGGCCATGAATTCCGTCTCTTTACGGTCTCTAAAGCTACGAGGGTAATGGTTGGCCAAAAACAACTCCTTAAACTGCTCCCATGTGGGTTCTAGATGTGCGGCCAACAATATAGGCTTAGAGACTTGCCACCAAGAGTTGGCTTCGTTCTTGAGTTGCAACCCCGCACAAATAAGCTTCTGTTCCTCAGTGCACTCAATCACCTCAAATATCTTTTCCAGCTCTTGGATCCACTGGTCTGGCTCTAGAGGATCACTTCCCACCTTAGAGAATACAGGTGGCAAATTCCTCTTGAAAGATTCCACTACCCTTGACGTATTATTCGTCGATGGGTAATTGGGTGCATACGCCGTATAGTAAGGGTATGGAGGGGGCACCATATATTGAGGAGTGCTGAGTGGCTGAATTGGAGGTGTAACTCCAGCTTGTGGCCCATGCCAGACCCTACAGATGGGTCTTGTGGAGTAAGTATCCGGGGATGTTGACCGGGTTGAGAAAGGTCTAACTGTTACTGTATAGCAGCCATAAATGCCTGCTGCTGCTGAAGCATTTGTTGCTGGAAGGCTAGTTGTGACTGCTGGATTATGGTTGCAACATCACCCGGAGTGATGACCGGTGGAGGATCTGGAAGTGTAGTCACAGGTGGGTCCCTTTGTGCCACACCATGATCAAAGGTTTCTGGAGGTTGTGGGAGTGGGGTTAGCCCCACAGAGCGAGACCTTCTAGGATTTGGTGGCCGACCGACCTGGCGAGGACCACGTGAGGTACCTCGTGCATTGCTACCGGATCTAGTATGTACCATCGCATCCTTGTACCTGGAACATACCATACACAAACATTGGTTAAGCACCTTAGAATTTACATCGGCACATAATCATATGCCCACACACGGGGTATTATAGTGTATGATGTCTTGCAACTAGCCACAGCTTAATCCCGAAAATATGGTGCTAGTGCTTCAACAAGTAGGACGATGATCCCACTCAACTATATGGTGCTAGCCACACACCTCCTTTTCTTTTTTGTATTTTCTCCCGACCAGTCGGTCCGCCTGTCCGACCCGAGACGAAATATGTAGGGGCTTTTAAGCCTCTGTTTCTCCTTTTTCTCCAACTTCTTCCCCTTTTCTAACTCAGGCGAATTTTTTTTGGGAGGTTCTTGGCGCGTCCACTCACGATCTCACTCAACGATTCCACGGATTTTGGAAGATCCAAACTCCTCCACTCTCAATTAAGTCTCTTCTCCATTTCTCTTCTTGGAACATGTATTTTGGAGGTTGAATCCATGTATACTCCCCAAATCTTGATTTTTTTCATGTTTCTTTCCATAGAACAGTCATTCCATGGAGAATATGATACTTTCTTTGTGATTCATTCATAGTTTTAGGCTTTACTACTCAATCTATGAGAGAAAATCCCAAACCATGCCCTAATTTTTCTCCAATTTGGGGTTTTCTTCTATCTCTACCTTTTTCTCCCCATCTAATAACTCAAATGAAATTCCTCATCCTTGATTTGCACCTACAATGTTGGAGAGACCATGGAAATTTGTATATGCTTGAAATGCCATCTCTTTCTCATGAAAATCCATCTCTTTTCCATGAAAATCCATCTCTTTTGTGTTGGGTTTCTTTGAAAAAAAATTTCTGGGTTTCTATGATTCTCTTCACATCCTTTCATACTTGTGGACAACTTAAATCTCTTTCATTCCTTACACCTCAATGTCATAATAGAAGATTTCTTTGCATAACTTGATTGTATAATGATAGGAATTTCATTCATTGACATATAAGCTTCAAGCTTTACACTATTATGGGACTTTTCATTTTCTTAGATTGAACTTGCACATTGAGATTTGGGGTTTTCCATCATTTGACACCAATTACCCCACTTGAGGAAGTTCTCATGAGGCTTTCCATCACTTCTCACTTGCCATGCTTTATACGCCTTTGTTACGTTTCTATTTTGCAGCATGCTAGTGGATGTCAAGTTTTGGGGGCTTCCCCCTCTTCATTTCTCAATGATTTATCCACTTCTCTTTCTATCATAAACCACACTATGTATTTAGGTGCATTTACATGTGCTTGCTCACCCATCTATTTGTTTCCTTTGTTATTCATCATCCTTGCTTATCATTATTTCTCCTCTTTTCTTACTAGGATGTCTTCTCGCAAGGGCAAGGAACCCGCATCCTCTTCCACTCGACGTAGGGCCACTACTTCTAAGTGGAAGAGTGCAGGGACAAGTTACCCAACCCTTCACACAAGGCGGCAAGGACATGCCCCCATCGATCCTTTAGACTATGATGAGGGACTCTTCCGAAGTTTGGAGGTGGCAACCAACTGGAAGGCCTTTCTAAAGAGGTCTGTGATGATGGAGAAGACCATGGTAATCAGTGATTTCCACAAGATTCAACTTCATGAGAGATTTACTGCACTGGGTTGGCAGTCTATCCTTAACATAGATCGTCCATGCTACGAACAACTGGTTCGAAGATTCTACTTCAATTTGGAGGTCTCTTACTAGTATGGGGAGTATTCAATCACTAGCATGGTGAAGGGGGTGAACATTCACTTGACTGTGGACACCCTAGCTAGTATTCTAGATATGTCGTCAGTTGGGCATCAATTCTACAGTCCCCAAGGAGTAAGCCTGTGGGCCCATCCTTAAGTTTGGAGACGCAGAACCACATTTAAGAGACCATCTGTGATAGCAAGGAGCATCTGGATTCCGAGATGACATTTTATCCAGAGGTTCGTGTATTTGCTCGCTTGGTTCAGTTTAATTTGCTCCCTAGAGGAGGTCACCGGTACCAAGTAGGCTTCATGGTGGCCTACATAGCCTTCTGCATCTATAAGACCTTGGAGAGAGGTGTCGAGCACTTATGCTTACCCTACATCATACTTAAGACCATGGAGCATCATACCTCACACCCCGAGGACAGAGGTTTCCCATATGGTAGGATCCTCACCGGGATCTTTGAGTTCTTTGGGGTGGATTTGAGTGGTGAGGAGGGAAAGACTCCAGCAGACAAATTTGACAAGGGAAACCTACTGAGGATGGGTCTCCAAGCTCTTATGGATGTACCTCAGAGAGCAAGAGCTCAAAGAAGCAGGGACAGGAGGAATGCCCATAGGGAGGATGTTCCCATAGAGGAGAAAACTAGTGAGGAGGATGAGGATTATGTTCCTCAATTCGAGGAGGAGGATTTTCTGGACAAGGATATCCTCAAGGAGGAGCCTCTTGATTCGAGAGGTGCTGATCCTAACTTTGCAAGGGCTGTAGGCCCACAGCATAGAGCCCCACCACCTGAGAGTGGTGCTTTTGACTTTGAGAGTATGATGGCTACTATGAGGGCCTTGAAAGATGGGCAAGATCAGCTTCTGAGAAGACTAGATGAGAGTGCTACCAAAGAGGAAAACATCTTAGAAAGGTAGGCTACATTAGAGAGTTCCTTCCTAAGGTTGGGCGAGGATTTGGATACAACGGCCAATGCTATTTCAGCAGATTTTTCTCGACTTCGGAGGGATGTACAACTGGTGAACTCAAGGTTTGATTACTACGACCGTCGGCTCAATGTTAGATCAAGACCTAGGAAGGATGGAGTAGTAGAGTTAGACGATGATGAGGGTCTTTGAGGGCTTAGCTCGCCCGTCTACATCAACTCTTCACTTGTCTCCATGTTGTTTATATTATTATATTTTTTTCTTGTACTTTTCTCTGTAATTGGACTTGCTTGTGGGGTGTTATGTTTGTTGTTGGTGACTTGTGGTTAGCTTTGTATGCTTGATGATTTATTATAATTTAGTTGTAACGTTAGTTAGACTTTATCGATTATACTTGTTTGTATATATATATATATATATTGTCTATCAGGTGTTTTTGTATGAAAAATTTGGGGAATCTTGTTTTAGCGTCGTTATGCTGCTGAAATTTCGTTAAATTCGTACTCGATGGGTTATGAAATCAAATAACAAATCTTTTATTTATTCCAAGTAAACCTGTTCTAATGCATGCCATGAAATGCAATAATTAAATGCAACCATTTTTTTTCCCTTCCTTTCTTTCTTTCTTTGGCTTTTAACTCTTTAAAGTTTTTACATTTACCCAATCCCATTTCCTATTATAGATTCTAAGGGGTCTAAATGGTATGCTGTGAGTGAATAGAGCATCCCGCTTTGATACCACCGTTGTCACACCCCTTTCACATAGAACCGGACAGGTGACCGGGTTAACTCTGGTTAACCCAAACCTGCCAGGATCATCTGATACAGTACCCAACCACAGCATACACACATCTAAAACAAACGTTTAAAAGTTCAGCGGAAGACTTAATTTACCTGTAAATACCCCCAATATACTTGATACCCAAATTGTAGTATATAGATAAATACATGTGGGCCCGTAAGCATGATATTTACACAAAAAGAATAACAATTCACGTATCAAGTATACCAAAAAGGGGTCATCAAAAGAATCAAAAAGTAAAACTTTGTACGATGTCAATACTGCGGTCCCGTAGCATAGCCCTCGTACGTGCAATCCGTACCGTGCTCCTGCTCCTCGGGGACCCACCAATCCCCATCGAGAAACTCAACTATGGGGCCCGACCCTTGATCTTCAGGCTGGTAACCTGTAAAATCATCTAAAAGAGGTGCACACGTGGGATGAGCTCACTAGCTCAGTAAGTGAAAAGAAGGACCACACAACAATCCACACAACAATCACATCCATATGCACTACATGCTATGCAATTCAATTTAAACCTCATCCACCTAAACATTACCAAGTCTTTGGTTTAGTGCTACTACAACCACAGTGCACGTATACTCCGGGTACGAGCCACGAACTCCATCCCACGATATGCCCATAGGGCTGTCGGAGAAGGCCCACCATAAGTACTTGGAAAAGTAAAGCATGCCGACTACCGGCTCTCAACATAAAAGTAAATGACAGAAAGTAAAGGTGCTGACTCCAGCAATTTAAAAGCAGTACGATTGGCCCTCTTGAATATACCACCGAGGTTGCCGACTGTCCTAATGACCAGCCGGGCGTATGTCTAACCGCCACAGTGACCTGACAACCACTACCACTGCTTCCCCCCAAATGGCAACCCAACACCTCAACCCCTGTTGGGAAGGGTCGTAGCACGGGAAGATGATAATCCTAAACCGTATGCTCTTATATGACATAGAACGATTGCATAGTGCCACCGCATCCCATTCCACGGGCCACCAATGCACTCGTTTCCAAGCTGACTATGGCATCTAGTCTAATAATGGACCATGCACAATGATCCCATCATTCATCACAGAAGCACATCATCATTTAGCATTTAGAAAGTAAAACACAACACACATGTCATAATCATATGAGGATGGATAAGCTACACATAGTTTGGATGATGACATGGCTAGTCTAGATATAATTGAATGAATGCCAAACAAGCCTTAAAATAAGGCAAAGCGTCCTCTCCCCACTTAATTTTCGTGTACAAAGACTCACGCCCAGCACAGGTGAGATCCGGCGTGAGAAACGTAAATTTTGGTGAACCTATCAAAAGTGAATGGGGTTAGTATTTCACCACTTTGGGGTCAAAACTAACAAGATTTGATGACAAAATCAGGTTTAGAATCATAAAAGAAGGCTACACGTCCGTTTTGGGTCCATTCGGATACAAAAATCACGTTGGGGGCCTCTCGGGTGGGTCGGATAGTCCACCTGTCACGGCCCACCGATCATCTCAGGTGGGCGGGTCGACCCACCCGTCATGACCGGTAGACAGGTCAGCCAGTCGGTGGGGACCGAGGGCCGGGTCATGATCGACGGGCAGGTCAGCCCACCGATCAACCCATCGGTTGGCCCCGAGGGCCTGCCCTCTCAGGCGGGTGCCCTCAGGCGGGCCGTTCGGCCCACCGGTCTTAGCCCACCTGAGAGGGTAGAAAAGTGTCTTTTTCTTTGAAACTTTCCCCAACCTTTGGGGACTCAAATGGGACTTTTCCAATCACATTTTCCACACTTTCAAGGTCTTATAAGATGATTCTAACCTAGATCTAAGTTAGATTTAAGGATTGAGAAGCCATCTTACCTTATTTGCTCAAGAACTCTTTCAAAACCCCAAAATCACTTCTTAGCTCAATAAATCGCCAATGCTTCTCCAACCTTGTAAACACTTCTTCAAATCCTTCAAAATCAACACATAGACCATCTATCAAACCTTAGATTCATCATCTCAAGGGGGATTTACAAGACCTCAAGGAACTCTACCCAAACCAAGGGTTTTACTTGGGTTTGGTGAAAGTTTAAGAAACATAGCCTTTGCTCACCTCCAATCGTAGATCTCATGTTGGGGATCACTCTTCCGGTGTCGGAATGGGAAGATCAAACCTTGGCGCCGCTTAAATCCATTTCTTCTTCCTCTTCCTTCCCCTTTCCTCTTCTCCATTCTCTTTTCCCTTATTTTCTCTCTCCTCTTTACTCTTTTCACCAAACCTCTTAATGTAATAAATGATAAAATGAAAAACACAATAATGCTATTTATACTTTCTAAAACAACTAGTAACCACATGGGTGGGTCACTCAGGTGGACGGATGCGCCCACTTGTGACCGCCCACCTGAGGGCCGAAAATTGACCAACAAGTGGGATTTTGATGAAATTCGAATCTTGGCATGTATCTCACACTCGGCACAAGGTATATTATACGTATACGCTTTAGGATACGGCTACATACCAGCATTATCCATACATGGCCTTATGATACGCGCATGTGCACGGCTTGGGTACACCCGTCTCCTCTGGCACTGACTCGGACTTGTCTGGCCAACCTATGTTCAAAGTCACCCTTGCCATCATGGTCCATAAGGAACCCGCCTTAACCCTCTCTGGTTCGGGTCCTGCATGGTTAAACCGAGTCAACTGTGTAATTAGACCGGGTTTTAAAAAGTAGGGTATCACAGTGCAGACCTATTCCCGCGGGGGTGCAAGCCTACAGGCAGGGTAGTGCATAGCTAGTGGGCAAAGCAGTGAATGGCTGTAGGGTGTGGGCTGGCTAGCTTGGCATGGTGCATGGTGCATGGTGGCATGGTGCATGGTGCATGGTGCATGGTGCAGGCAATAGCCATGCGTCACTACCATGGGCAGCAGCCATGCAGTGCATGGTGCATGGTGCAATCAGCATGTGCTGCAGCCTATGGGCAGTAGCCATGCGTCACTACCATGGGAAGCAGCCATGCGCCACTGCTATGGGCAACAGCCAAGGGCTACGGCCACGGGCTACAGCCATGGCCAGTAAGCATACGACTGGGCTGGCTAGCTGGCTAGAGCACGTGCGATTATGGATTTTTTTGATGACGATAATAGGAGATTTGTCGATTCGATTTTGACGTGCCATATATTGTCAAAATCATATTCTCAAGCACTATCCATCCATACGGTCATCTTAGCCAGATTCCTTTATATATAGAAAATTCAAAATTGAACCACATTCCCTCCCACATGGGGGTTTCTAGGTTTCGAGTAGGGGAATGTTTTTGGGTTATCTGGGTCGATAAGGGATGATCTTTAGGGTATTTGGGGTAGGTGGGGGATTTTTCCAAGTTCCCAGTGGGACCATCCACATGCACGACATACATATGGGAAAGTGTAATTTTTGGGAATGATCGCGGGAGATCTATTGGTCTGATTTTTACATGCCATATGTTGTTAGAATCATATTTCCAAGTGCTAATCATCTATACGGTCATCTTGACCAGATTCCTTCATATATAAACAGTCAAAATTGGACCCTCTTCTCTCCCATGTGGGGGTTTCTAGGGTTTCGGGTAGAGGAATGTTTTCATCAGCATCTTCGTTGATCAGAAGCCAGAAGTCATGATCACAGATGTGTATTGTGTGTTGTGTGTGATGTTGGGTGTGATGTTGACGGTCTATGGCATGGTGTGGCCGAGGTGCTATCCGGTTCCATGGGCTCAGAGGTCAGTTTACATTTGGGATCACAGATGTGTGTTGTACGTGGTGATGGATGTAATCTTGTCAGTCTGTGGCATGGTGTGACCGAGGTGCATTTTTGGTACCGTGGGCTTAGAGGTTAGTCATACTACTAGAACCACAAGTGTGTGTATATTTGTGGAAGTGGATGTAATATTGATGGTCTCTGGCACGGTGTGGCCAAGGTGCATGTTTTGGTATCGTGGGCTTAGAGGTCAGTCTTATAACTATAGTCCCAAATACATATTGGATGACTTTTGCATACAGATTGCATATAGCTAGGCACACAACCCCAGTGCTATAACCACTTGCCAATAGGAGGTAAGGTATTGGCTAATCCCACTCGGTGGTAAGTCGTGTAGGATTATTATGCCTAGATACGATGTACTGTATCCTGAGAGGGCACAGTGTGGTATGGTGTAGCATAGGAATGGCTGTCAGACACATGGGGGATCGAGGCTCTGACTGGGACCATGGTGTTGGGGTTACTATTTAGGGATTAGCCGGGGGACCTAGGCTCTGATTGGGACTGGTTGGCTCTTACCTGCAATGAGATTATATTCCTGAGGGTCCAACGTATAGGGTAAGGAATGCCACCTACATTGCTTTTATCACTTAACCCATAGGATGAGACAGAGTAATTAGAATGTAATTAGAATAACAAATGAACTATGTGGATGCAGCATTATGAGTTGATTGTTATGAATTGGAAATGTGGTGCAACAAATGAGTTGGTGAAATATAATTTGAGAGTTTATATGTTGGACGGATTAATGATGTAGACTTGTGATGCGGTTTGTTGAGCTTATTTATGATTAAGATTCTTGAATGCTTATGTGATTGTGGACATGAAATGAAATGTTTTTTTTTTAATTTGTCATTTCTGCATGCTTGTGTGCTGTATGCCCCCACCCCTCACTGAGCATACCCGTGCTCACCCCCTAATCCTCACTCCTCCTTAGGTATTGAAGTTAAAGTAGAAGTGAGCAGGTGATTCATCAGAGATCAAGAAAAGACCAGGGAGTGATTAAAGACAAGAACTTGATACTTTGTGTTATATATTGTAAATTAAATGTAAGTGGTATCATGTACGTTGTTGTAACTTGCGGGAAAATTATTTACGGGCCTGTAATTCTATAAATTTATCATTGTAGCGGATCACCACATGTATATATTAACTATTATGGAATTTTTATATACACTCTGATTTGATAGTTGAAGTTAGTGATGGGTTTGGTTATTACTTGCATCCGGATCTTGGGTGATGTTTGCTCGATTGGATTGGAAATTCCAGTGCCTCATGCCTATGCCATACGGTGGAGGGCATGGTGTGGTGTGGGATGTGACATCTAGCCCCAAAACACTCACTTTACATCCAAAAACCCTAAAAATCCTAAAATTGGAGGAAAGAGGGGTCCAATTATGACATCACATATACGAAGGAATCTGGTCCAAAACGACCGTACAGATATAGTGCTTGGAATCACGATTCCAACGATATATGGTATGACAAAATCGAACCATCAGATCTCCCGTAATCACAACTGGAAGACAGAACCCACCCACACCCACTGATCAGGATCCATTGCCACGGCCTCACCATCACCCCTCGGGGCCCCGCCAGTAACCCCGTGACCCCGCGAGCTCCCCCTACTGCCCCATGACCCTTTTGGTGTAAAAATCAATTTTTCACCCCTTAGGATTTGGAAATCTATAAATAGGCCCCTTTTCGCCCTCCAAAAACATACTTGGTTAGTATACCTACCCCCTCCCTTGGGTGAGTTAATCCCATCTCCTTCTTGCCCTTGTTGGCCCCATGACCCCCCACGGCCCTGCCAGCACCCCCATGGCCTATAGCCCCGTCAGCAACCCCCACAGCCTTGCCAACACCCCAAGCAGCCTCACGGCCTCGTTAGGCCTCCCCCCGAGGCCCTGGGAGCTCCCCTTGCGGCCCCGCGACCCTTTTGGTGTAAAAATTGATTTTTACCCCTTAAGATCCGAAAATCTATAAATAAGCCCCTTTTCACCCTCCAAAAACACACTTGGTTGGCATACCTACCACCCTTCCTTGGGTGAGTTAATCCCATCTCCCTCTTGCCCTTGTTGGCCCCCTTATTGCCCTTGTTGGCACCCTTTCTAGCCCCTTCCCTTGGCTAGCTTAGCCCCCTCTAGCCCCTTCCCTTAGCTTGCTTTGCCCTTCCTTAGCCTTCCCTAGCCGAAGCCTTTCCGAAGTGCCACCCAAGCCTTAGCCTTTTAGTAGCCTTCCCCAGCTGAAGTGCTACCCAAGCGTTAGCCTTTTAGTAGCCTTCCTTAGCTGAAGCTCTGCCAAAGTGCTACCCAAGCTTTAGCCTTTTAGTAGCCTTCCCCACTGAAGCTTTTCCGAAGTGCCACCCAAGCTTTAACCCTTTAGTAGTCTTCCCAAGCCAAAGCTCTACCGAAGTGCCGCCCAAGTCTTAGCCCTTCCTCAGCCTTCCCTAGCCGAAGCTCTGCTGAAATACTAGTCCAAGAATTAGCTTTCCATAGCTGACCTGCCGAAATACGAGCTCAAGAATCACTCTTCCCTAGCCGAACCTCTGTCCAAATATCTGAAGACCATTATAGTCAGCATATCTGAAGAAAGGAAGTTGAAGGCCAAATCCATCCTCTTCTGAGCCAGAAGAACCCATAAGAAGGTCCATATCTATTCCAATCAGAGGCCCACCCCTTTTGATGCGAAATAGGGGTTAAGCTCAAGTATGATCACTCACCCGAATTAGTATAATGTAGATCCTTTATTTACATTGCATTAGTGTACATATATAGTTATTTTTTCTTAGTGCATATATATGTCATAATTTAGCCATATATGCGGTATAGGAATAATTGTGGAAAATGTTTATTCTCAATCATCTAGTAGGAAGACCGATCGAACTAGGTAGATTGGGTGCCTAACACCTTCCCAATTCTCTGACATGACACTTACCCTATTCTCTAGACCAGACCAACTTCTATCCCTTTTCTTAGGAATTGGGCCTACCCCCGGGTCCTAGGCCCATAATCCTAGGTGGATACTCCAAACCCCCTTTTGCATAATCCCAATCCCCCATATTGGACCATCATCAAATCCTTTTTGGGGGTATACCTTTGAACCACTCCTTAAGAGAGACAGAGTGGATCCCTGCGAAATAGGCCCCCATGTATCTCTGAGCGGCGATGAGATGGTGCAGGGCCCACGGAGGCACACACCAAGAGAAAGATAGAGAGAGGAGAGAAGGCCTGAATCCCAAAAGATCTAGCCGCTACGGTCAAACCATACCATGCCCTTCATATGGCATAGGCATGCAGGCACTGGAATACCTTACTGAACTCAATCAGCCTGCTTTATCCAGAATCCTACTCTAAGAGAGTCCACAACACCACATCCACATGATATAGATAATCGAAATTAGAAAAATTTGTAGCGGATAATAGAAAATCAAATAAGGTTAATACTCACCCAGCGCATCTATGTGGCACCTGATAATATACGTACAAAACTTTCAAAATTTACTTACAGTAATCCATTATATTACAGTAATCCAAGTATCAAAATATATATACACAAAAAGAATTCTTCCACCTATCAAACCATAAAAAATTGGTCTCTACATCCATCCTCATATATACACAAAAAAATGATCAAGATATCAGATCTCAAAAATACAGTCCACCATAAACACAATCATCACACTCGCAATCAGGTCCATAGAAATCATCAAAATCCAGGGTACATGCCAACTGATCTATAACCATAACATCATGCTCATAACTAGTAGCCTGTAGGTGACTACTCTCGTCATCTATAGATCAAAGGAAAGCGGGGTGAGCACTGGTAATGCTCAGTGAGGGGTGGGGTAGAAAAAACACATACAACCATATGCAATGCATGCTCCACATATAAAGATGATGCTCATGAATCCATTTGTTTAAATATACAAATTTCCCTAGTCCTTTACTAAGTCTCATCACCTATGGTATTGTGCTATGCAATACAGGTGGCATTCCCTACCTTGTACATTGGGCCTTCAGGAATACAAGCTCATTGTAGGCAGGAGCTTGCTGGTCCCGGTCAGAGCATCGGTCCCCCAGCCAACCCCTAGATGGTAAGCCTGTATAATAATATCCACCAAGCATACAGTACGTCATATCATGTCTCACATCCATCCCTAGTACAATACATCATACCACTCACAATGCACTACTGATCAGGCAGCCACATAAGTGGGGATTAGTCAGTACCTAACCCCCTACGAACAAGGGGTGTAGCACTTAGGGTTTTGATTCCTAGCCCAGTATAGTACATGATGCACAATCAATCAACCAAATCACATATGCAAACATGGGTAGCTGCTCATGACCCATCTTACCTTTCTTACCTATCATGTTTCTCATGCCATCCATTCCAAAATAACAGAACCATAATAGAATAAATGAAGATAAATGCATATACACATACACACACAATTAAATGCATGAGAAACAAATAATAAACACACCAAAAGAAGTAAGATAGAGGGGCACCCACTCACCTAGACAATCTGATTCAGTTATCACTTTTCCAGGTGCTGAACTTGTTCCCTCACAATTAGTTGGAATTCCTAAAAACTGAATATATATATTTATCTATTTATTTATTTATTAAAATAAATTTTAATTTCATTTATACCATAATAGATTCACTTTCTATCCTCTATAGGCCCTACAGATCCTCTTCCAAATCCAAAATTTTATTGTCTCCCACCGGTCATGCCTTTTCAGTAGAATTTCAATTCTGTCAGTTTCTTTGCTGGTTTTGACTTCTGTTCTGGTCAATTTCCCTCTGTTCCTGTATTGTATTCTCACAATAGTAGCTTACTACTTCAATTCCATACTTTGTTAATCCAATCATTAACCCATTTAATTAATTCTGATTAATTATCCAATTCAGCAGAAATTTCCATAATCATACCTCCTATTCTCATAATCTCATTCACAAGTATGAATTAAAGTAAGAGCTTCAAAATCAGACCTCAATCTAAGGTTGCATGCACAATTTCTACCATTAATTTCACTTTGCATGTGAAAAATCAAGCCTCTAATCATCATGCATGCATCCTTTCAACCTTAGAACAGAAAATTAAGGTAGGATTTCTCTTAATTCACATGTATTCTTTTTGTTTTAAGAAACTCAGTGAGAATCCTCACTCTTAAGTCCCAATTGGCCATGGTTCTTGTAACAATTTTTTTTATTTTTAAAGTCCTTTAACTAAACCATCAAAGACTAGTAAAAATCAAGACATCCTTACAATCAAATCCTTGCTGAAATATCAGAATATCTTCTATACTACATAATCAGTCAAATTGGTCTAAGCTCCTTTCAATTTCTGAAGTTTTCTTTTATTCCAGTAGGTGAGAACACTTACCTATTTGCTGATCTTTTCAACAACACTCTACACAATTCAATCTCCTCCTTGATCTCCCTCTCTTCTCTTCTTCTTTTTATTCTTCTTCTTTCTTCTTTCTTCCTCTTGTTGTCCAAGTAAATTTGTGTGAAATAAAATGGGTACAGTGGTCGATGACGGCTCTTATATAGCCCCACATTAGTGTCCACTAACTCTATAGTAATATATAATATAATATATTATATCTACATATATACATAAAATCATATTACTTATAAAATATGATATAGTTATTACATATATAGAACTAATTATGTTCCCATAATTAAATTAATTTTATAATTTTATTAATTAACTCATTTAATCATATCAGACCCATGGAAATAGGTTCACTTGGCAAATTTCCAAGAGTGGGACCCATTTCAGCCAATTTTGTCCGTTCTGTTCACATGACAGTCTTTCCTATCATGTCCAAAACTCTCTAGCCGGTTGAACTAGACTTGCTCCCCTTTGAACTAGACATATTAAGGGTTAGTAATCACCTATTGGCCCACTTTGCTTGCTGACTCTTCCAATACTGTTGGCAGGAGGCAAAGGTACATGTTGGGTCATCCTTCCCTTCCTGGCATTCCACTACTGCCAGCCAAGCTAGTGTTGGCCTCTCCAACCTGCTACTCTTGCCTGTTCATAGTCAATGTAAAGTGGTGAGATTTGGGGTGTTATAGTTCCCTCCTCCATACAAAAAATTTCATCCTCGAAATTGTAAAAGTTACCCAGTAAACCAAATAGTTCTAAGTACTTTTCTTTCATTTCATCTTCTCTTTCCTAGGAAGCTTCTTGCTCTAGATGGTTCCTCCACTTGATCTTCAAATATGGAATGGTTCGACTCCAGAGTTGATACTCTTTTCTATCCAAGATCCATTTAGTATATATCAAATCATCATTCAAATCCAAAGGTTCCATAGCAGGTAATACATGTGAAGGATCTGGAATGTACTTCTTCAGCATAGAGACATGGAAGACATTATGAAATCTTTCCAGCTTTGGAGGTAATGCCAATATATAGGCTAATTTTCCAATCCGGTCTAGTATCTCAAAGGGTCCTCTATATCTTGGACTTAATTTACCTCTCTTTCCAAATCTCTTGATGCCTTTGATTGGTGAAATTTTCAGAAATACCTTTTCACCTACCTCAAATTCCAAAGGCTTCCTTCTGCTGTCGGCATAACTCTTCTATCTGGATTAAGCTGCCTTAATTCTTTCCTTGATCATATCTACCTTCTCAGAGGTAGCTTGTACCAGCTCAGGTCCCAATATTCTTCTTTCTCCCACTTCATCCCAATACAATGGGGTTTTACACTTCTTTCCATATAGAGCTTCAAATGGTGCCATACCAATAGTTGATTGATAGCTGTTGTTATATGCAAATTCAACTAAAGGTATATGTTTATCCAACTATAGCTCATATCTATAGCACAGGCCCTCAACATATCTTCTAAGGTCTGGATTGTTCTCTCTGTCTACCCATCTATCTGAGGATGAAATGTTGTGCTAAATTTCAGTCTATTTCCCATTGCCTTCTGTACACTTTTGCAAAATTCAGAAGTTAAGCGGGAATCACGATCAGAAACAATATTGACAGGCACACCATGATATCTCACTATGTTATCAATGTAACTTCTCTATGGAGTAAGATATCTTTATTGGTATGAAATGGGCTACTTTAGTCTATCAACAACTATCCAAACTATATCATTTCCTTTCTTGGTCCTTGGTAGTCTTGTCACAAAATCCATAGTAACATGTTCCCATTTCCACTCCGGTACTGGAAGAGGTTGCAGTAACCCATATGGCCTCTGTCTCAATGCTTTCACCAGCTGACAATTCATGCACTTTGCCATATGCTCAACTACATCAGTCTTCATACCATGCCACTAGTATGTTTTCTTCAGATCTCTATACAATTTTGTACTTCCAGGATGTACAAAGTAAGGAGTACTGTGAAATTCACTCATAATCAACTTTATCAGCTTCTCTTCCCTTGGAACACACAGTCTGTCATTGAACCACAAAGTTCTATCTTTCACTGTGAACCTCAAATCACTCTATCTTCCATCATTGATTGGATTTATAATCTTTCTCAACATATCATCTTGAGGTTGGGCTTCCTTGATCTATTCAAACAAAGATGGTTTAATGGTAAGTGTGGAAAGTATCATATCTTTAGGTGTCTTCACTCCCACAATTACATCCAAACCAAATTCTCTTTCTTTCTCACTCAACATAGGGTTTGCAGTAAGTGCAGCTAATGTAGTAATTTTATGTTTCCTGTTGAGAGCATCTGCTACCACATTAGGTTTTCCTAGATGATAATGAATAGTGCAGTCATAGTCCTTTAATAGCTCTAGCCATCTCCTTTGCCTCATATTTAGTTCTTTCTGAGTGAATAAATACTTAAGGCTCTAGTGATCACTATAGATCTCAAATTTCTGACCATACAAATAGTGACGCCAATATTTTTAAAGCAAAATGACTATTGCCAACTCCAAGTCATGGGTAAGATAATTATTTTCATAGTCTCTCAATTGTCTAGAAGCATAGGAAATTACCCTACCATTCTGTAGCACCACACATCCTAAACCTTGTTTGGATGCATCATCATATACCACCAAACCTGATGTACCATTTGGAATGGCAAGGACTGGAGCTGTCACCAGTTGATTCTTCAAATCCTGAAATATGTTTTCACATTCCTCAGTCCAATGAAATTTGACTCCTTTTCTAGTCAACAGAGTCATGGGAGCAGAATTCTGGGCAAAGTTCTCAATAAATCTCCTATAGTAACCTACTCAGCCCAAGAAACTCTAAATCTCACTTACAGTCTTGGGAAACTCTCAATCTAATACTGCCTTCACCTTTCCAGGATCAATCTCAATACCCCTAGCAGATACAATGTGTCCCAAGAAATTCACTTGTGATAGCCAGAATTCACATTTACTAAACTTTGCATACAACTGCTTCTCTCTCAACCTCAGTAATACTAACCTGAAATGAATTGAATGATCCTCTCTACTCTTGGAATAGATCAAAATATCATCAATAAAGGAAATCACAAATTGATCTAGCATATCATGAAATACTCTATTCATCAATCCTATACAAGCTGCGGGTGCATTAGTCAGTCCAAATGCCATAACCATAAATTCATAGTGGCCATATCTAGTCTTAAAAGTTGTCTTCTGGATATAACTCTCCTTGATCTTCAACTGGTGTTACCCTGACCTCAAGTTTATTTTGGAGAATGTACTGGCTCCTTGTAACTGATCAAACAGATCATCAATACAGGGAAGCGGATACCGGTTCTTAATTGTCAACTTGTTCAACTCCCAGTAATCAATACACATCTATAAACTCCCTTATTTCTCTTTTACAAACAAGGCTGGAGCTCCCCAAGGTGATACACTGGGTCTAATAAAACCCTTCTTCAACAAATCCTGCAATTGTTCCTTCAACTCCTTTAATTCAACAGGTACCATCTTGTAGGGTGCCTTTGACATTGGTGCCACCCCAGATATTAGATCAACACAAAATTCAGTCTCCCTATCTAGGGGCACACTACACAGATCCTCTGGAAATACATCTGAAAATTCCTTTACTACTTCTAGTTCTTCCAGTGTTGCAGTTTTCCTTATTGTGTCTTGGATACATGCCAAGTACACTTCACATACTTCTTCTAAAAATTTTTATACTTGGATAGTAGAAATCCACATCTTCTTTGTTTCCTTTTTGTGTCCCTGAAATACAAACTCATCTCCATTTCTAGGTCTAAACAATATTTTCTTTTTAGCACAAAGCACACATGCTCGGCATGCCGATAGCCAATCCATACCTAGGATAACATCAAAGTCTTTCATATCTATACAAATCAAGTGAGCTATCATTTCTCTCTCACAAATCTGAATAGTACAGGGTTTATATACATCCTCTAAGGTCACAATAAACCCTGTAGGTGTACTGACCATCAACTGATAAGTTAACTTTTTAGGTTTCACACCCCGCCTTGGAGCAAAATTAGAAGATACAAATGAATGAGATGCACCATAATCAAATAATACATGTGCTAGTATATTAGAGACAAGCACTGTATCTATCACCACTCCAGGTGCAACATTAGCTTCCACAGCTGTCAGTGCAAAGATCTTCCCAGTTGCTTGTGACTTCTTGGTGGGTGTAGAAGAAGAAGTAGTCACACTCTGTGTCACACCCCGTCCACACAGAATCGGGCCAGTGACCGGGTTAACACCGGTTAGCCCAAACCTGCCAGGATCATCTGATACAATATTCCACCACAGCATACACACAACTAAGAAAGAGCTCATTAGTTCAGTGGAAGACTTGGTTTACCTGTGAATATTTCCATAATACTTGATACCCAAATTGTGATACAATAGTTAAATACATGTGGGCCTGAAGGCATGATATTTACACAATAAGTGTACAATTCACATATCAAGTACACAAAAGGAATCATAAAAAATCAGAGTGTACATCTCAACTCGGTATCAAAGCTTAGAGCTCAGCTCGGTATCAAAGGTTGAGCCCAGCTCGGCATCAAAAGGTAGAGCTCAGCTCGGCATCAAAAGTGGAGCTCAGCTCGGTATCAGAACTGTGGTCCCGCAGCACAACTCTCGCACGAGCAATCAGTGTCGTGCTCTAACTCCTTAGGGACCCGCCAATCCTCTTCAGGGAACTCAACTGTGGGACCCAACCCTTGCTCTTCAGATGGATGACCTGCAAAATCATCTAAAAGAGGTGCACACGTGGGATGAGCTCACTAGCTCAGTAAGTGGAAAGATGGACCACACAGCAGTCCACACAACAAATCACAACCATATGCACTATATACTATGCAATACATTTTAAATCACATCCACCTAAGCAACATTACTAATTCTTTGTTTTAGTGCTACTACAACCACAGTGCGTGTATACTCCGGGTACGAGCCGTGAACTCCATCCCGTGATACGCCCATAGGGCTGTCGGAGAAGGCCCACCGTGAGTACTCGAAAAAGTAAAACATGCCGACCACCGGCTCTCAACATAAAATAAATGATAGAAATTAAAGGTGCTAACTCCAGTAATTTAAAAGCAGTACGATTAGCCCTCTTGAATATACCACCGGGGTTGTCGACTGTCCTAATGACCATCCGGGCATAATGTCTAACCGCCACAGTGACCCGACAACCACGACCAGTGCTTCCCCCCAAATGGTAATCCAACACCTTAACCCCTGTTGGGAAGGGTCGTAGCACGGGAAGGTGATAATCCTAAACCGCATGCTCCTATATGATAATAGTACGATTACATAGTGCCATCGCGTCCCATACCACGGGCCACCAATGCACTCGTTTCCAAGCCGACTATGACTTCTAGTCTATTAATGCATCATGCACAATGATGTCAACATTCATCACATAAGCATATCATCATTTGGCATTTAGAAATAAACACAACACACATAGCACAATATATGAGGATGGCTAATCTACATAATATTTTCATGATGACATGGCTAGCATAGATACAATTAAATGAATGCCAAACAATGCCTTGAAACAAGGCCAAACGTCCTCTCCCCACTTACCTGTAGTGTACAAGGACTCACGCTCAGTACGGGTGAGATCCAGTGCGAGAAGCGTAGGATTTGGTGAACCTATCATGAGTGAGCGGGGTTAGTATTTCACCACTTTGGGATCAATATTAACATGATCCAACGACAAGATCATGTTTAGAATCCTAAAAGAAGGTCACACGTCCGTTTTGGGTCCAATCGGATGTAAAAATCACGTTCGGAGCCTCTCGGGTGGGTCGGACAGCCCACCTGTCTGACCCACCAGTCAGACCCATCGGTCTTGATCAGAGGGTAGGTTGGCCCACCGATTGGCCCACCAGTCGGCCCACTGGTCTGACCCACCAGTTGGGCCCGAGGGTCCTGCCCTCTCAGGCGGGTGCCCACAGGCGGGCCAAATGGCCCACCGGTCTTGGCCCACTGGTCTTGGCAGGAAACTGCTGTTTCTTCCCAAACTTTCTCCAACCTTTGGAGATTCAAATGGGGCTTTTCCAAACCCATTCTTCACACATTCAAGGTCTCATAAGATGGTTCTAACTTAGATCTAGGTTAGATTTACGGAATGGAAAGCCATCTTACCTTCTTTGCTCAAGAACTCCTTCAAAACCCCAAAATCACTTCAAATCAACAATGCTTCTCCAACCTTGTAAATACTTCTTCAAATCCTTCAAAATCAACACAGAGATCATCTATTAAACCTTAGATTCATCATCTCAAGGGGGATTTACAAGATCTCAAGAAACCCTACCCAAATCAAGGGTTTTACTTGGGTATAGTGAAAGTTTAAGGAACCCAGCCTTTGCTCATCTCTAAACGTAGATCTAGTGTTGGAGATCACTGTTCCGGCGTCGGAATGGGAAGATCAAGCCTCGGCGCCGCTGAAATCCATCTCTTCTTCCTCTTCCTTCTCTTCTCTTCTTCTTTCCTTTCTTTTCTCTCTCCTCTTTACTCTTCTCACCAACGTCCGAGTGTCATAAATGAGAAAAGAAAAAGAAAAGCATAAATGCTATATATACTTCTTAAATAACTAAGTAATCACATGGGTGGGTCACTCAGGTGGGTGGATGCGCGCACCTGTCCGCCCACCTGAGGGCCAAAACTTGGCCAACAAGTGGGATTTTGACAGAATTTGGCCCTCGACACGAATCTCACTCTTGGCATACGATGTAATATACGTATGAGCCTTAATATACGGCTATATACCTACTTTATCCGTACATGGCCTTATGATAGGTGCATGTACACGGCTTGGGTACACCCGTCTCTTCTGGCACTGGCTCGGACTTGTCGGGCCAGCCGGTGTTTAAGGTCACCCTTGCCATCATGGTCCATAAGGAACCCACCTTAACTCTCTCCGGTTTGGGCCCTACATGGTTAAACCGATTCAACCCTGTAATCAGACCGGGTTTAAGAAGTAGGGTATTACATTTACCCCCCCTTTCTGAAAATTTCGTCCTCGAAATTGGCATACCTGGTTGTTCAAAAAGATGAGGGTACTTGGATTGGATTTCATCCTCTTTCTCCCAAGATGCTTCTTCAAGTGAATGATTAGCCCATCGCACCTTTACATAGGAAATGGAGCGGTTGTGGAGGGTCTTCACCTTTCGGTCCAAAATTTCAGCCGGCTGCTATGTATAAGTCATGTCAGCTGCTAGATATTCTGGTTCCATGGGTAATACATGAGAGGGATCATGAACGTATCGCTTCAACATGGATACATGAAATACGTTATGAACATCCCCAAGTGAAGGTGGCAGAGCAAGCATGTAGGCTACTGAGCCAACCCGGGCTAAGACCTCAAATGGTCCAATGTATCTTGGGCTCAACTTCCCCTTTCTGTGAAACCTTTGCAACCCTTTAGTAGGAGAGGTCTTGAGAAATACCTTTTCTCTTGGCCGAAATTCAATGTCTTTTCTGCGGGTGTCTGCATAGCTCTTTTGACGGGACTGAGCTGCTTTAATCCGTTCTCGAATAACATCGACCTTGTCCTAAGTCATCTGTATCATTTCAGGTCCTAACATTCGGTGTTCGCCTACCTTATCCCAATACAAAGGAGTTCTGCACTTCTTGCCATATAATGCCTTATACGGAGCCATCCTAATTGTAGCTTGGTAACTGTTATTATAGGAAAACTCCATAAGGGGTATATATTCTTCCCAACTACCACACATTTCCATTATACATGCCCTGAGCATGTCTTCTAATATCTGTATGGTTCGCTCCGACTGACCATCAGTCTGTGGGTGGAAAGCAGTACTCAAATTCAACTGTGATCCCAAGGCACGCTAGAAGCTTTTTCAAAATCTGGAA
>NW_024869250.1:28061-28733 GCF_013358625.1 Macadamia integrifolia | reverse complement strand
ACCGGCCAAGAGCGAGTCGGACTCGCTAATGAAGGGTTCCATAGCAGCACTAGCAGCAGGTAGGTAACATAGTACCTAATATACAAGTTTTGTTATATATTTGAGTAAAATGAATAAATTAGGTAAGTAATTTGATTTATGACGTTTAAAAACAGAACTACTGGCTAGATCTCATTCAAACCAATTTTCGTTAGTAGTTTGTATAGTAATACACATCATATATTTTTTTCAGTTTTATCATGCCCATATTTTAGAAGTTAAGGGGGGGGGGACACACATTTTACCACTTTGGAAGAGTCTCTCGCGCAAACTATTCAGTTTAGAAAAAAATGATATAAGAAACCTCAACATCATTTTTTAAATACCTATTGATAGATACCCCACACGTATAGGTTTGATGAAAAAAAAATTTTTGAGTTTCAGTTCTATGTATGGGGAACCCCAAAAATTTTGGATTTTTTTTCTGATTTTATTTTAAAATCTTAATGCGGTTTACAGAATACATCTACGCACCAAATTTCAATAATGTAGCTCTTATAGTTTCGGAATAAACTGGCTGTGACATACGGACGGACGGACGGACGGACGGACAGACAGACAGACAGACAGACATGACGAATCTATAAGGGCTCCGTTTTTGCCATTTGGCTACGGAACCCTAAAAAGGTAAAA
>NW_024869250.1:20435-22109 GCF_013358625.1 Macadamia integrifolia | reverse complement strand
ACCTCAGAGCAAGAAAGAAGTCAAGAGAGAGTATAGGGCGCTTCAACGCGAGTAGGCGACTGCCAATACCAAATGACATTAGCAAGCCAGTTGCTTATCAGTCGGTCGCGAGCTATCGCAAGAGATTGATGATTTTAGTCTCCACTTAAAATTCTAAATATGGCGTCTCGTGTATTTAAATCGTGCAAAAACTTTTCCCGAAATCGGAAAAGTACTACAGGAATATCGTTTCACACGTAAGATATAAAATTAAGCACAATTTACGTTAAAATATCTGTTTTTCTCAAACGAAACAAAAGTAAACAAAAATGTTGTCGGCCATTGTTTTCTTTGCAGTGTTACCAGTGAAAAAAATATATTTGGTTACCCTCAAAAGTGGGGTATTTGGTTTGCATTTTTTGAATGATGGGAGACCTGTTCCAAAGTAGTAAAAAGAGTGCATTCGTAAAAAAAATGCAATAGTGAGTCAAAAAACAAATGTGATTATTTTTGAAAATTTGGTTGGACTGTAGGAAAGGGGGTCCCATACATTTAATGAGAGACAAAAAACTTAGAAAATTTCATCCGATTTGTGTACTGGCCATCGACTTGTAAAATTTTCGAGTTTTATTCTCAGCCACCGTAGGAAAGGGGGCGCGAGACTCAGGCGCTGGGAATTTTCGAGTTTTTAGTATGGAAAAAAAACTTTTTTTGATATTTTTAGGTTTATTATTTTTTTAAAGATAGGGAAGGGGTTGTTTAAGGGTTTCATAAAGGGTTCCAAAATTTCGTTATTTTTTTGCTACGACGCACCGTTTTCGAGTTATAAGAGTATTTGTAAAAAAAAATTGCAGTATTTTAAATTTTATTAGCAAGTTGAATTAACTATTTTTTGTTACTTTTGGTACTAAAACCATATATTTTTTTATAAAATAAATTATGCGTTGAAAGTCAACGTTCGACTAAGTCGACTAGGACTATTTTTTTGCTTTTTTGTAAGTTTTGATGAAAAAAATTCAGTCATCTAATGCTAACCCTGTATTTTGAGGTAAAATTCGAAAATAAATAAAATGTTTTTACTATTTCCTAAAGTTTAACCACTATTTTATACCATTTGCTTTAAATTGTCGTCCGAGAAGGTGTGGTGGTCTGAGACATGGTCACTCACCCAATGGACCCGGGTTCGATTCCCGGCCGGGTCAAATTAGAAAATGATCTTTTCTAAGTTGTCTCGGGTCTGGGTGTTATTTATATGTGTAATAATGTGTAGTATATTATCTTAAGTATATCGTTGGCTAGCACCCATAACACAAGACTTAATTGATCTTAGCTTGGGGCTGGTTCAATCTGTGTGACTTGTCCGTGGATATTATTATTATTATTATTATTATAAATTAATTTATCACACAATTATAACATTTTTTATTCCTACTTCCCTATAATTTATTTTAGTTTATGGATGTATTCGTTAAATAAATACGTGTTCTAAAACAAGCTACAATTGTAAAATATGCAATGAACGATTAAAAATATATGTGGCGCAAGGCAACGAAAAAACGTGGTACTGGTAACCCCATTTCACTAACGCCATCTAGTGAAGGAGAAAAAAGTGAATTGTAAGTACATAAACTGACCTCACTTTTGCCGAAGCGTTTGTTCGACAACACTCTCTCTTGACTTCTTTCTTGCTCTGAG
>NW_024869250.1:12172-13668 GCF_013358625.1 Macadamia integrifolia | reverse complement strand
GAAGGCCGCCGCCCCCGCCAAGGCCAAGAGCGCCGCAGCGCCCAAGGCTAAGAAGACCGCCAAGCCTCCGACGAAGAAGCCCAAGGCGCCCAAGCCTAAGAAGGCTGCCGCCCCTAAGGCCAAGCCCGCCGCGAAGAAAGCCGCCGCTGCCAAGAAGTAAACGCGCCAACTCGCTACCCCACCGATCGGATGGTTGTTGTACTTACGTTATGCCCAGCGCGGCTCGCACGCCAGCCAGCAAAAGTTGCCGTGTCGTGTCCGTGCTGTCAAACTGTGCTACGATCGACCGGGAGGGATGTGTGTTGCGCATTACAACCCGCACTACGGCGAATGATCGCGCGTGCCTAGAAGGCACGTCGAGCAAAAAAAAGCCCTTTTCAGGGCTAACATATCTATCCGCAACTAACTATTTCACTTTTCACAATGAGAGGGAAACGTAAACAAGTTTCGCATACATCTAGAGACGAGTGAAACATAATACGCAAACAAACAATAACAATATACAGTAGCAACAAATAACAATACGATAGGTAGGTAGGTACCTACCTACCTTTGACGTCCGAGTAGGTGTGATGGTCTGAGACATGGTCACTCACCCAATGGACCCGGGTTCGATTCCCGGCCGGGTCAATCAAATTAGAAAATGCTCTTTATTAAATTGTCTCGGATCTGGGTGTTATTTATACGTGTAATAATGTGTATCTAGTATATTGTCTTAAGTATATCGTTGGCTAGCACCCATAACACAAGACTTAATTGATCTTAGCTTGGGGCTGGTTCAATCTGTGTGACTTGTCCGTGGATATTATTATTACCTACCTACCTACCTACCTACCTACCTACCTACCTACCTACCTACCTAATGCAGAAGCGCCACCCGCCCGCCGCAACAAACAATCGTTCGGTAGGCCATTAGCTACCTTACCTACTAAGTAAGTGGTAACAAACACCAAAAAAATACCCTTTCAACATTACCGAACAATATCGGGTAGGTACTTATCTATTTAAGTTGGCTAAAAGAGGTGATTATTAGTTTATTACCTTTCCCTGCCGGCGCGTGCTACAGTTGGCTCAATTGTTGGTGATTTACAACCAGACAGTCGTAGACAGGCAGGCGGGCAGAGGTCCGTTCGTTTCGTAGAAGTATAGTAGTAATAAAAACAGGTGACGCAGTTATTTAGCTGTACCTATTCATCTAAACAATATGTGCAGGTAGGAGAAACTAGAAAATGTAGTTAGGTATATATAGGGCGGTCGCAATGGATAGACGACGAAAACAGATTGGTCATAAAAGCTAGGTACCTACCTTTTTGAATAACACCACTATAGCGAGGAGGTAGGTACCTACTTAATTAATTATTATCGGATCTGTAGGATATTATAGGGGATGATGAATGCAATAATATCGTAAATATACGTACATACATATACACATATTAAGTAGGTAGGTTTATTACTTCCTTCCTATAAAGAGTGGTAAGTACATACCAACTAAT
>NW_024869250.1:8737-10043 GCF_013358625.1 Macadamia integrifolia | reverse complement strand
TTCATAGTAACAAAATTTGCTGCATAATAACCAGACTTACAACCGATCGTCGTTGTAAGCAAGTAACGTAAATACTGAAATATTAATCTAACGACAAACAACATAATTTCAGTGAGTGCGAGCGAGATCAATGCGTCCTCCTCTACAAGAATGGCGTCCGTTCACCAAACTCGACTCGACGTCGTATTCCTCGGCCGCGCGCGCCTATAAATAAGAGTGGGGTCGGAATAGCCGCGTTTATTCTCTTACGAGTACCGTAGTTGATCGGACGTCTCACGCACGACTCAAAAATGGCACGTACCAAGCAGACAGCGCGTAAATCTACCGGAGGCAAGGCTCCCCGCAAACAGCTCGCCACCAAGGCCGCTCGCAAGAGCGCACCCGCCACCGGCGGTGTGAAGAAGCCTCACCGTTACAGGCCCGGAACGGTCGCTCTCCGTGAGATCCGTCGCTACCAGAAGAGCACCGAGCTGCTGATCCGCAAGCTGCCCTTCCAGCGTCTCGTCCGTGAGATCGCTCAGGACTTCAAGACCGACCTGCGTTTCCAGAGCTCCGCCGTCATGGCCCTCCAGGAGGCCAGCGAGGCTTACCTGGTCGGCCTCTTCGAGGACACCAACCTGTGCGCCATCCACGCCAAGCGTGTCACCATCATGCCCAAGGACATCCAGCTTGCCCGCAGGATCCGCGGTGAGCGTGCTTAAGTGCGCACACTGCCAACTTGACGCCCGACTGATGTGTGTGCTTTAATACATATGATACACACACACCACCATCGAAATGCATTGATGCATCGTTGTTATTATTTATTAATCGCACACATCACAAGGATCAAAATCAAAAGGCCCTTTTCAGGGCCACACATGATTCAATAATTACAAAAACTGAAATGTTTCAAATAACACAGCGAGTATAAAATTTATATGCATTCTTTCAACAACAAATACAATACAACATTGATTGAGAACACTAGGAAACACATCTATCTACCTACCTAGCTAGAATTATAATATATTTGCTACTTATGAATAGGTATTAATAGTACAGAAGTAAAATATAATAACCGAACAAACAAAAATATTCAGCTCAACGCAGCGGTGCAATTTGCCCAAACTAAAGTAAGTAAGACATGGTAGAATTTAGGTAAAGTTATTATTATAAATAATTAATTTGGTTCAATCAAATGAAAATAACTCACCTTCTTGGTTGAATCTAGATGCTGGTCATTATGAGCATTTATTTACTTCAGGATATTATTATTATCATTCCGCTGGTTCAATTTTAAAAATATATTTCTTCATACATTCAT
>NW_024869250.1:4046-5661 GCF_013358625.1 Macadamia integrifolia | reverse complement strand
GTAGTAAATGGCTTGGTAATTATTATTTTCAGTATAAGTACCTACCTACCTACCTACCTGCCTACATAATATAAATTTACAATAATACGTAGCTACTACATAGGTACTCAATATGTATTTGCAAGTGACCGCTTCGGTCGGCTAGCTTGTTCAGTACCTGGTAGCTGTACGTATAATTGCTCTCTATATAGAAAGCTTAAGGTTTTGATATTGTCAATTGAATTAATTAAACTCCTTGTGTGTTATAATAAAAATAAAATATCGCTATCAAACTTTTACAGTTTATGAATAATCATCGGAGGAAATATTATTCATAAGGCACGGGTTGGTTGGTATTAGCTAGCGGCCAGCCTAGTACGAAAGCGACGGGCGACGACGACGTCTCCTTCGGTTTTATTGCGCCTCTACGTACCTAGGTACGATTTTATAAGTATCGCGCAGACGACCACGACCGTGGAATCCGTCATCGATCGTGGCGTCGACGGTTACGGTGGTGGTCGGTTCGCTTGCATGATGGTCGGTGCCCGGAGATGAGCTAGCCTCGAGCGGGCGGGCGCGGCGCTATCTCGCGTATCGTCACCTCGGTCGGCTCTCACATCGGAACTTCAGGCTTCGCCACGCGGATGCCCGACGCGTAATGTTCGAATGTTATGTTTCCAGCGTGCGAGAATATTAATCGACTTTATGTTTTTTTGTGTTAAATTCGTATTTTGCGACTGATTATATGTGTTATTCGTTATTTAATTACACCTATGAGTCGGCGGATGATGTAGGGCGACGTTTAGTGGTTTATTGCGTCTCAGCGTTTACGCATATCGTCGTGTTGTCGGTGCGGTTGCTTAGCGGTACTCATTAATTGTGCGATCGCTTCTTTTGAGCATCGGTTTATCAGTAAATTTATTTAGAAAACGTTACGAGAGACGTGAAGTGTTAGTGAAAAGTTTTAGCAGATCGTACGAGAAAACGTCTCCGCTCGCCGCGGGCTTCCGTGCGGTAATGCTCGCGTCGGGGGGGTCGAAACGAGCCGCTCGTTGCGTTCGAACGTTCACTCACGTTTGATTTTTTTGATCATCTCACATTTGTGTTTCAATCAACAATGGCAGACAGCGCAGTAGCATCCGACGCACCCGCACCGGCGACCCCGGCGAAGAAGCCGAAAGCGTCCGCAGGCGCCGCCAAGAAGCCAAAGGCGAAGCCCACCCACCCGAAGACATCCGAGATGGTGAACAACGCCATCAAGGAGCTGAAGGAGAGGAGCGGTTCCTCGCTTCAGGCCATCAAGAAGTACATCGCCGCCCACTACAAGGTCGACGCTGAGAAGCTAGCGCCCTTCATCAGAAAGTACCTGAAGAGCGCCGTCGAGTCCGGCGCGCTCATCCAGACCAAGGGCAAGGGTGCCTCCGGTTCGTTCAAACTCGAATCGAAATCGGCCGCCAAGAAACCCGCCGCCGCCGCATCGGCCGCCGGCAAGGCCAAGAAGGCCGCCGCGCCCGCCAAGGCGAAGAAAGCCAAGGCCGCCGCCGCCTCGCCGAAGAAGAAGGCCGCCGCCGCTTCGCCGACCAAGTCGAAGTCCGCCGCCGCCGCCAAGAAGAAGCCCGCAGCCGCCGCTGCCAAG
>NW_024869250.1:0-1301 GCF_013358625.1 Macadamia integrifolia | reverse complement strand
ACTGAAAAAGAAAAAAAAAAAAAACCACTCAATTTATTTAGTTCAATTTAAATAGCAAATCACTCTCTAAACTATGGAGCGCATAGATATTTTTCAGTAAGTTTGTGCGATTTATGCTTCTCTATTGCTGTCTCGCTCTCATCGGTGCCCCCCCGCTAACTGTGTAGAGACCCGTTCACCCTCTGTCATCCGACGCGTCTATATAATAAGCTGGCTATAGATTGTTGGCGTACCAGATCGCAGCGATCAGCGGCAGCGTTTAGACGTGTGTGAATCGAACTCGCAAATACAACTAACTCAAGATGACCGGACGCGGTAAGGGAGGAAAGGGATTGGGAAAAGGAGGAGCCAAGCGCCACAGGAAGGTGCTGCGTGATAACATCCAGGGTATCACGAAGCCCGCCATCCGCCGTCTCGCCCGCAGAGGTGGTGTCAAGCGTATCTCCGGTCTGATCTACGAGGAGACCCGCGGTGTGCTGAAAGTGTTCCTCGAGAACGTGATCCGCGACGCCGTCACATACACCGAGCACGCCAAGAGGAAGACCGTCACCGCCATGGACGTCGTGTACGCTCTGAAACGCCAGGGCCGCACCCTCTACGGTTTCGGAGGTTAAGCTGTCGTAAGCGGACACCGACCGACGAGAGTCGCCCGGAGCTGCGGGGGCGCCTCCGGCCTGTCCGGTGCGGTGCGGTGGTTGCTGTGCGTGCGCTCGCTAGACGCGCCGTGACTAGCCACTGGCTAGGAACGGCAAGTCGAATTGACGCGACGCGCACTCGTAGCACCACCACCACCGCCGGGCGGGCCGGGGCAACGAGGCTGCTTGCTGCCTTCCCTCGTCGGCTACGGCGCGAACGCAAAAGGCCCTTTTCAGGGCCACACATCGTTCACCACAGTTATGAAAATAAATGCCGGTATCTCACGATACGAAACGAAGTTATATTATAACGCACGATATGAATAAACAATACAAAACTACACACACACGCACGCACTAGCTGAAGCCTGAAATAAATTACTTATGTCTAGATTACCATTAACTTTAGCTACAACTCGAGTAAAAACAAACAAGCGAAAATCGAAACAAAATAAATCCGTAGCGAAGCATGACAGACAGACTGATTGATTGATTATTCTATTGATTTTCGTACATTATGAACGAACGTACATAATGCGTGAATGAATGAAGGAAATAAACGAGCCTCCTCCCTCCGCCACTTGACGTTCTTCTCGTTCGCCGCGCCGCTACGCCTAGCTACCTACTTAGGTAGGTAGGTAGGTAGGTAGGTAGGTAGGTACCCAG
>NW_024869249.1:0-28787 GCF_013358625.1 Macadamia integrifolia | reverse complement strand
GCCCATAGGGCTGTTGGAGAAGGCCCACCGTGAGTACTCAAAAAAGTAAAACATGCCGACCACCGGCTCTCAACATAAAATAAATGACAGAAATTAAAGGTGCTGACTCCAGCAATTTAAAAGCAGTACGATTGGCCCTCTTGAATATACCACCGGGGTTGTCGACTGTCTTAATGACCAGCTGGGCGTATGTCTAACCGCCACAGTGACCCGACAACCGTGACCATTGCTTCCCCCCAAATGGTAACCCAACACCTCAACCCCTGTTGGGAATGGTCATAGCACGGGAAAATGATAATCCTACACCGCATGCTCCTATATGACATAGTACGATTGCATAGTGCCTCCGCGTCCCATTCCACGGGCCACCAATGCACTCGTTTCCAAGCCGACTATGGCTTCTAGTCTACTAATGCATTATGCATAATGATGTCATCATTCATCACATATTCACATCATCATTTGACATTAAGAAAAATAAATACAACACACAAGTCATAATAATATGAGGATGGCTAAGTTACACATAATTTGCATGATGACATGACTAGTCTAGATACAATTAAATGAATGCCAAACAAGCCTTAACATAAGGCCAAACATCCTCTCCCCATTTACTTGTAGTGTACAAGGACTCACGCTCGGTACGGGTGAGATCCGGTGCGAGAAGCATACGTGTTGGTGAACCTAACATAAGTGAATGGGGTTAGCATTTCACCATTTTGGGATCAAAATTAACACGACCCAATGATAAAATCATGTTTAGAATCCTAAAAGAAGGTCGCACGTCCGTTTTGGGTCCGTTCGGACGTAAAAATCACGTTGGGAGCCTCTCGGGTGGGTCGGACAACCCACCTGTCATGACCCACCAGTCAGACCCACTGGTCATGATCGGTGGGCAGGTTGGCCCACCGGTTGGGCCCGCCGGTTGGCCCCGAGGGTCTGCCCTCTCAGGCGGGTACCCTCAGGCGGGCCATTTGGCCCACAGGTCTTAGCGAGAAAATGCCATTTTCGCCTGAAACCTTTCCCAACCTTTGGGGAATCAAATTTGGCTCTTCCCAATCCATTCTCCACACATTCAAGGTCTCATAAAATGGTTCTAACCTAGATCTAGGTTAGATTTAGGGGATGAAAAACCATCTTACCTTCTTTGCTCAAGAACTCCTTCAAACCCCAAAATCACTTCAAATCACCAAATGCTTTTGCCAACCTTGTAAGCACTTCTTCAAATCCTTCAAAATCAACACATAGATCATCTATTAAGCCTTAGATTCATCATCTCAAGGGGGATTTACAAGACCTTAAGAAACTCTATCCAAATCAAAGGTTTTACTTGGGTATGGTGAAAGTTTAAGGAACCCAGCATTTTCTCACCTCTAAATGTAGTCTCGTATTGGTGATCACTTTTCCGACGTTGGAATGGGAAGATCAAGCCTCCGCGCCATTTAAATCCTTCCCCTACTTCTTCTTCCTCCCCTTTCTTCTTCTCCGTTCTCTTTTCTCCTTCCTTTTCTCTCTCCTCTTTACTCTTTTCACCAACCACCCGAATGACATAAATAAGAAAATGGAAACTCATAAATGCTATTTATACTTTCTAAAATAACTAAGTAATCACATGGGTGGATCACTTAGGTGAGTGGATGCGTCCACCTGTGACCGCCCACCTGAGGGGCAAAACTTGACCAACAAGTAGGATTTTGACAGAATTCGGCCCTCAGCACGAATCTCACTCTTGGCATAAGATGTAATATACGTATGCACCTTAAGATACGGCTACATACCTGCTTTATCCGTACATGGCCTTATGATATGTGCATGTACACGGCTTGGGTACACCTGTCTCCTCTGGCACTGGCACAGACTTGTCTGGTTAGCCGGTGTTTAAGGTCACCCTTGCCATCATGGTCCATAAGGAACCCACCTTAACCCTCTCCGGTTCGGGTCCTACATGGTTAAATAGGGTCAACCGTGTAATCAGACCGGGTTTAAGAAGTAGGGTATTACACCTATGACCTCCTCTAGGGAGCAAATTAAACTGAACCAAGTGAGCAAATACATGAGCCTCCGGGTTGTATGTTGCCTTGGAATCCGGATGCACCTTGCTGCCACTAATGGTCTCGTAAATGTGGTCTTGGGGGGCTATAGAATTGATGTCCAACTGATGACATATCTAAAATACTAGCAAGGGTGTCCACAATTAAACGAATGTTCATCCCTTTCACCATATTGGTGATTGAATACTCCCCATATTGGTAAGAGACCTCCAAATTACAATAAAATCTTCGAACAAGGTGTTCATAGCATGGGTGGTCAATATTAAGGATGGACTGCCAACCCAGTGCAATAAATCTCTCTTGTAGTTGAATCTTATTGAAATCACAAGTTACCATAGTTTTCTCCATCATTATAGACCTTTTTTTAGGAAGGTCTGCCAATTCGTTGCTGCCCTCATACTCCGAAAGAGTCTCTCATCATAGTCTAGAAGATCTATAGGGGCATGTCCTTGTTGCCTTGTGCGAATAGCTGGGGAACTAGTCCCTACACCCTTTCTTTTTGAAGTTGCGGCTCTATGTCTATTAGAAGAGGATGCGGGTTCCTTGCCCTTGCGAGAAGACATCCTAGTAAGAAAAGAGAAGAAATAGTGATAAGTAAGAATGTTGCATAACAAAGGAAGTAAACAGGAGGATGAGCAAGCACATGTAAATGCACCCAAATACATAATGTAAAAAGAGGGGTGGTTAAGCCATGGAGAAATGAATAGAAGGAAATCCCCAAACATAACATCCACTAGCATGTTACAAAATAGAAGAGTAACAAAGGAGTATAAAGCATGGCAAGTGAGAAGTGATGGAAAGCCTCATAAGAATTTCCTCAAGTGGGGTAATTAGTGTCAAATGGTAGAAAACCCCCAATTTTAATGTACAAGTTCAATCCAAGAAAATGAAAATCCCATAAAAGTGTGGAACTTGAAGCTTACATGTCAATGATAGTAATACCTATCATTATACAACCAAGAATATGCAAAAATTTCTATTATGACATTGAAGTGCAAGGAATGAGAGAGAGATTTCCATTTAAAAAATAAAAATTATAATCATAGGGATCATCAAGGCTAGGGGTGTCAACGGTCCGGGTCGGTGCGGTTTCGGTCCGGTTCCACCGGTTTCGGTGTGAGTTTGGAAGTGACCGAAACCGACCCAATAAGGATTTATCGGTTTCGGTCCGGTGTCGGTTTCGGTGCGGTTTGGGTTCGGGTTGGTACCGGTTTGATTTATTAGGTTCATTTCGGTTTGGATCGGTTTTTTAAACCGGTATGAAGCCATTAGGAAACAACCAAATGATGAATTGTTGAACTTCGATTTCTTAAATCGATTTGTAACCGGGTTGGTTTTGATTTTTGGTCTAGTTTGAATTCGATTTTCCATACAAATGTATATAAAACTATTCAAATTTTAATTTTTTTAATGAATTTTGGAGTGTTTCGGTTTCTTACCGGTTTGGTTTCGGTTTCGGTCCGGGTTTTGAGCCGGTTTCGGTTTGGTTTCGGGTTCATCCGGTTTTCGGTGCGGTTTGGTTTGGTTTTGGGGTTACAATACTTGAAACCGAACCGAACCAATAAGGCTTCGGTTCGGTTCGGTCCGGGTTGTTATCGGTTCGGTCCGGCCAGTTTTACCGGTTCGGTTTAGGAATTGACACCCCTAATCAAGGCATACAACCAATAAGTATAAGTCAAATATCATTGCACCAACAATTAATGGTAAGTGATTCAAAGTTGTTCACAAGTATGGAACGAAGTGAAGAGAATCATAGAAACCCCCGAATTTTTTTTTTCAAAAAACCTAACACAAAAGAGATGGATTTTCATAGAAATGAGATGGAATTGCAAGCATATACAAGTTTTCATGATCTTTCCAACAATGTAAGTGCAAATCAAGGATAAGAAATCCCATTTGAGTTGTTAGTTGGGGAGAAAAGAGAAGAAATAGAAGAAAACCCCAAATTGGAGGAATTGGGGCACGGTTTGGGATTTTCTCCCATAGATTGGTTAGTAAACCCCAAAACTATGAATGAGTCACAAAGGAAGCATCATATTCTCATGGAATGACTATTCTATAGAAAGAGACATGAAAGAAGTCATGTTTTGGGAAGAGAAATGGAGAAGAGACTTACTTGAGAGTGAAAGGTGCTTGAATCTTTCAAAATCCACGGAATCGTTGAATGAAATCATGAGTGGATGCACCAAGTAACCCTCCAAAATCACCTTGAGTTGAGCCTAAGAGTAGAAGATAGGGGAAATGAAGATCGAAGAGGCTTAAAAGCCCCTTTAAATCTGCCTCAGGTTGGACCGGCAGGCCCTGACCCGAGTCGCCCACCGGTGGCCGCCTGCCGATAGGAGAAAAAAAATTATAAAATAAAATAAAATAAAAATAATAATAGGAGAAATAAATAATAATACATTATTAACAATAATAAAGGAAATAATAATTTTAAAAAAAATTGAGCGGGACCATCGTCTTACTTGTCGAAGCGCTAGCACAGTACTCTCGGGGCTAAGCTGTGGCTGGATGCAAGACATCATACACTACAATACCCTGTGTTTTGGCATATGATTATGTGACCAGGTTGAAAGTTTAAGGTCAATATAAGAGTGTATGAACCATAGAGTGAAATTGATTTTGGGGGCTATGTCAAAGAATGGGAAATGATTATGTGCTTATTAAATTCTAAGGGACTTAACCAATGTTTTGTGTACGGTATGATTTAGGTGCAAGGACACGATGGTACGCACTAGATCCGGTAGCAATGCTCGAGGAACCTCACGTGGTCCTCGTCCTATCGATCGACCACCAAATCATCAAAGTTCCCGCTCTGTGAGGAAAACCCCACTTCCACACCCTTAAGAAACCCTTGACTAGGGTGTGGCACAAAGGGACCCACCTTCGACCACACTTTCGGATCCTCCACCTATCATCACTCCGAGTGATGTTGCGACCATAGTCTAGTAGTCACAGCAAGCATTCCAGCAACAAATGCTCCAGTAGCAGCAGGCATTTATGGCTACTATACAGCAACAGTTAGACCTTCCTCAACCCGGTCAACATCCTCGGATAATTACTCCACAATGCCCACCTATAGGATCTGGTATGGGACCATAAACTGGAGGAGCACCACTTGATACGACACCATATGAGCAAGTCGGAGGTACACCTCCAATTTCGCCGCTCAACACTTCTCCATATATTGTGCCCCCTTCGTACCCTTACTATCCAATATATGCACCCAATTACCCGTCGATGAATAATACGACAAGGGTAGTGGAATCTTTCAAGAGGAACTTACCACCTGTATTCTCTAAGGTGGGGAGTGATCCTCTAGAGCAGGACCAGTGGATCCAAGAGCTGAAAAATATATTTGAGGTAGTTAAGTGCACTGAGGCACAAAAGCTTAATTGTGCAGGGCTGCAACTCAAGAATGAAGCCAACTCTTGGTGGCAAGCCTCTAAGCCTATATTGTTTGCCACACATCCGGAACCCACATGGGAGCAATTCAAGGAGTTGTTTTTGGTAAATCATTACTCTTGTAGCTTCAGAGACCGTAAAGAGACAGAATTCATGGCCTTGACTCAAGGGAATAAGACTATCCTTGAGTATCAGCAACAGTTTGAAAGCTTGTTCCATTTTTTCCCTAAGCATATGAAGTCAGCTGAAGAAAAGGCTACAAGGTTTCTAAAGGGATTAAAGGCATCTATTGGGTCAGTGCTCGAGGTCTTAGATTTGACAGATTATGACCAGATTGTACAAAAGGCTAAAACCATGGAAGATAAGCAGAAGGGAGAACAAACCCTCACACCTGGATTGTGGAAGAGGACTAATCCATTTTCGGATATGGGTAACTCATCCAAGGTATACCGTGGGTCGTATAGTTCTGGGCCTGCATACAGACAGCCCTATAGGCCATTTGGCTACCTTCCTCGACCAGCTGGTGGTCCAGGCTCTATATCTTTTCGTCCGAACACTAGTATAGTGCCTACAGTCACAAGGCCACCCCGTCCCCCATCTACATCAGGTCAAGTACAAAGGGTCCCTACCCTAGTTTCGGCGTCACAGATCCGTTGCTTTAATTTTCACTCTTATGGGCATTTTGCCAAAGACTGTTGAGTCAGACCAGCCTTACCATCCAATCAGCCCTCTATGTACAGACCTCCCTTAACTCAGGGGAATCAACCTCAAGGAAGAATGTATGCCTTATCAGCTGAAGAAGCTGAGGCCAGCAGCAGGTACATTTTAATTTAAGATTTTCCTTATGCTGAATGTTGATGACCTGCTATACTTATATGCATTATTGCACTAGGTGTTCTACCCATATCGGGTATACCAGCCTATGTCTTGTTTGATTCAGGAGCTACAGATTCGTTTATATCTAAGAGATTTGCTGAGAAACTTGGTATGTCGCCCAGGACACTAGATCATAAGATGATTGTTAGTATGCCTACAGGAAAAGTTACACAGTTGAAGGAGGTGTATGGGCCATGCCCAGTTGAAATCAGTGGAAAGAAATTGAATGCACAACTCATCAAATTCAACATGTAGAATTTTGACATTATACTGGGCATAGATTGGTTGTCGGCCATCGAGCAAATGTGATGTACGCCAAAAAATTAATTAGGGTGACAAATGATGAAGGGAAAGAACTGGTATACCACTCAGATAAAATAAAATGGGCTAGAAAGGTCCTCATCTCTGCTCTTCAAGCGGTAAAGTTGTTGGAAAGTGGATGTCAGGGTTACTTAGCATCGGTACTTGATGCTGATGTAAAGGTTACACCTCTAGAAGAGGTAGCGGTGGTTAAATAATTTCTCGACGTCTTTCCAAATGATCTGATGCATCTACCGCCTGATAGAGAGTTAGAATTTATCATAGACTTGATTCTTGGAGTAGCTCCAGTGTCTAAAGATCCATACAAGATGGCACCAACTGAATTGAGGGAGTTATAGATGTAGTTGCAAGAATTATTGGAGAAGGGGTTTATTCGCCCAAGTGTTTCACCTTGGGGTGCCCCAGTATTGTTTATCAAGAAGAAGGATGGCAGCTTGCGTATGTGCATCGGTTATCGGGAATTGAATAAGCTAACCATTAAGAACCGGTATCCATTGTCATGCATTGATGAATTGTTTGACCAACTACAAGGTGCAAAGGTATTTTCAAAGATAGACCTTAGATCAGGCTATTATTAGCTCAAGATAAGGAGCGACGATATACCGAAGACAGCTTTCAGGACTCGGTATGGTCACTATGAGTTCCTAGTGTTATCTTTTAGGTTAACCAATGCACCGGCAGTATTCATGGATTTAATGAATCGAGTATTTCACGATGTCCTGGATAAATGGATAATTATTTTTATTAATGACATCTTGATCTACTCTAAGACGGAAGAGGAGCACACTCAACACCTAAGGATGGTATTACACAGGCTGAGAGAACAACAATTGTTTGCCAAATACAGTAAGTGTGAATTTTGGCTTAAGAAAGTTGGATTCCTAGGACACATAGTGTCTATGGATGGAATCGAGGTGGATCCTGATAAGATGAAAGCAGTAGTAGAGTGGGAAAACCCCAAGAACGTTATAGAAATTAGAAGTTTCTTGGGTTTAGCTGGGTACTACCAGCGCTTCATTGAGAATTTTACTCGACTCTCAGCACCAATGACTAAGTTAACCAAAAAGGGGGTAAAATTTGAATAGACAGAGGAATGTGAGAAGAGTTTTCAGGAATGTGAGGTTAAGGTGGGTTCCCTATGGACCATGATGGTAAGGGTGACTTTGAACACAGGTTGGCCAGATAAGTCTGAGTCAGTGCCAAAGGAGATGAGTGTACCCAAGCCGTGTATATGCACATATCATAAGGACATGTACGGGTAATGCTGGTATGTAGCCGTATCCTAAAGTGTATACGTATTATATATCTTATGCCGAGAGTGAGATACATACCGAGAGTCGAATTCCATCGAAATCTCAATTGTTTGGCTAAGTTTTGACCAACAGGTGGGCAAACCTGCCCACCAGTTTGACCCACCCATGTGGTTACTAAATATGATATAGTGTAAATAGTATTTATAGTTTTTCTTTTTTCTCCTTTAATGCCTTTAAGAGTGGGTGAGAAAAGTAAAGAAGAGAGAGAAAATAAAGGAAGAAAAGAGAACGAAGAAGAAGAAAGGAAAAGAAAAAGAGGAAGAAATGATTTTAAGCGATGCCAAGGTTTGATCTTCTCATTCCGACACCGGAAAAGTGATCTCCAACACGAGACCTACGATTTGTGGTGAGTGAAGGCTATACTTCTTAAACTTTCACAAAACCCCAAGGGAAACCCTTGATTTGGGTAGAGTTTCTTGAGATCTTGTTAATCCCACTTGAGATGATGAATCTAAGGTCTAATAGATGGTCTATATATTGATTTTGAAGGTTTAAAGAAGTGTTTACAAGATTTGAGAAGCATTGGTGATTTCTTGAGTTAAGAGGTGATTTTGGGGTTTTGGAAGAGTTCTTGAGCAAAGAAGGTAAGATTTCTTTTCAATCCTTAAATCTAACTTAGATCTAGGTTAGAATCATCTTATGAGACCTTAGATGTGTGAAAAATGTGATTGGAACAGCCCCATTTGATTTTCCCAAGGTTGAGGAGTTTTTCAAGGGAGAAAACTAATTTTCGCACCCACAAGTGGGCAAAGACCGGTGGGCGAAGCCGCTCGCCTGTTGGGATAAAACCTTAATTCCAACAGGCGGGCGAAGATCGGCGGGTGAACCTGCCCGCCTGTGGGGGCCCACCTGTTGAACCGGTGAACTATCTGGCCCGCCTATTAGACCGACGGGCAAAGACAGTTGGGCTGTCTGGTCCACCTGTTGGCCCACTAGTCAGATTTTTGAGCTCGAATGAGCCCAAAATGGGTGGGAAACCTTTTTTTATGATTTTAAACATGATTTAAACATCAAACTCGTTAGTTTTGACCCCAAGGTGGTGAAATGATAACCTCATTCGCTTATGATAGGTTCTACTAGAATTTACATTTCTCACGCCAGATCTCACCCGTACCGAACGTGAGCTTTTGTACCCAACAAGTAAGTGGGGAGAGGACATTTGAATTTATTTTAAGGTGTGTTTTTGCATCATTAAATTGTATCTAGACTAACCATGTCATCATATAAATTATGTGTAGATTAGTCATCTTCGTATGCCATTCGCACGCATTGCTTGTGCATTCTAAATAAATAATTTATGATATGTGTGTTGTGCTTTACATTCTCAATATTAAATGACTGATGTGCTTATGTGATGAATGGTTGGATTATTGTGCATGATGCATTATTAGACTAGACGCTGTAGTCGGTTTGGAAACGAGTGCATTGGTGGCCCGTGGTATGAGATGCAGTACAATCGTACTTTGTCAGATAGAAGCATGCGATTTAGGATTATCATTCCCTGTGCTACGACCCTTCCCAACAAGGGTTGAGGTGTTGGGTTATCACTTGGGGGGAAGAAGTTGTCACGGTTGTCGGGTCACTGTGGCGATTAGACATACGCCTGACTGGTCATTAGGATAGTCGGCAACCTCAGTGGTATATTCAAGAGGGTCAATCATACTGCTTTTAAATTGCTAGGGTCGGCACCTTTACATTTCTGTTATTTACTTTTATGTTGAGAGCCGGTGGTCAACATACTTTACTTTTCTGAGTACTCACTGTGGGCCTTCTCCGACAACCCTATGGGCATATCGCGGGATGGAGTTCGCGACTTGTACCCGGGGCATACGCGCACTGTGATTGTGAGTAGCACATAACCTAAGACTTAGTAATGTTGTTTAGATAGATAAGATTTAAAATAAATTACATTGCATATAGTGCATATGGATGTGAATGTTTGTGTGGTCTTTCTTTTCACTTACTGAGCTAGTGAGCTCATCCCACGTGTACACCTCTTTTAGATGATTTTACAGGTCATCCTCCTGAAGATCAGGAGTCAGGCCCCACAATCGAGTTTCTATTGAGGATTGGTGGGTCTCTGAGGAGTATGAGCATGGTGCTGATTGCATGTGCGAGGGCTGTGCTGCGGGACTACAGTAATGACACCGTACAGGATTTCGCTTTTTGATTTTTGATGACCTCCCCTTTTGTGTACTTGATATGTAAATTGTTATTCTTTTTATATAAATATCATATCTGTGGGCCCACATGTACTTAGCTATATACTACAATTTGGGTATCAAATATATTGGGGATATTTATTGGTAATTTAAGTCTTCCACTGAACTTTTGAACACTTATCTTAGATGTGGGTATGCTGTAGTGAGATACTGTATCAGATGATCCTGGCAGGTTTTGGGTTAACCGGAGTTAACTCGATCACTGATCTGGTTCTGTGTGAACAAGGTGTGACAGGGTCACTCTGCTATAGGAGGGATCTTGACTCATTATGGTTGGAACTCAGTCATTGAAGCATTGAGTTTGGGGCGAGCTCTGATTTTACTGCCAGTGATGAGCATTCAAGGGCTTAATGCTAGGCTTTTGGAGGAGAAGAAGATTGGGTTGGAGATACTAAGAGATGAGCAAGATGGATCATTCACTAAAGACTCAGTGGCTGACTCGGTGAGGGTGGTGATGGTGGAGAAAGAGGGAGAGCCTTTGACGAGGAAAGCGAAAGAGGCAAGGGAGATGTTTGGCAATAGGGATGAGAATGAATGTTGCCTTAATGGCTTTGTTAGATTCTTAAAGGAGAATAAAAGAAAAAGAGACTAGGTACATCATTGTGGACTTGATTCAATGGCTTCCTTGGAACACAATCATTATAGACCCAATTTCCTTAAGGCCACGAAGAACGGAAATCCATTCATCGCACACCATCAGGGCCACTGGGGAAGGGGGCATGGGACCTTCAACCCTTGGATTGTGTGGTGAGGTTCACCGCGTGATCAAGGGAAACTTTGTCTATTTATTATTATCACAAAAGTTTGTTCTTTTACCAAATGTCACAATGCATGCATATATTCAGCCACATGGATGAATGATATATCCAATCTAACCGATGGCTAGAGAAGACTTCGTCTAGATTAGCTACGTGCCGAATGTATGTCTAATTCAATCAAATATTTTATTTTATATTTGGTCACATCCAATGTATGTCAATGTATGTGTAAAAAAAAAAAAAAAAAGAGAAAAGGCTGAACACATTGATCGATGCTCCTCCCATTTCAGCCCCCATTGGTTGAGCCACTAGCCCCAAGAAATCTAGTAATGTGCCCAACCCTCTCCCTAAAAAATAAAGTAAAAACGAAGTCACTTGGATAACTGCTCAATTAATAATATAATAAGAAAAGATAAAATAAATCTTGTAATTAATAAATCTCTCCAATACTTGTTTGTCAGGATTCTGGGGCTGGGGGTGTGCAAATGAATAGTGACAAAAGTTTACAGAACCTCACCATATCTCTTCCTTAGGGGATCCACAATATCCCCCTCTTCGTTGTCTTAATGGGTTTTATAATTGAGCGACTGAATGTGATAACAGCGGAGGGTATAGAGCACTAAAGCCTAGTTTAGCAACATTCCTGAAAGTGTGCAAAACTTAATTTGATGGCAAAGCAGCCAGGGTATTATAACCATATGTGTACACAAGTATACACCTTTTAATGCATTGGGGTTTATGTTCAAAGAAGTAATACCCAGTTATATGGATTCTACACAAATATAAATGAGATAGCCAAGCCATGAATATGTTGCACCAAAATACATGGATGCGAAGGGATTAAAAAGATCCTCAACAGACTGGACTTGGTAAGCCTTGTAACCTTGAAAATACTTTGGTTAAAAGAAAAAAAAACTTCACAAAAGAATTTAGTTCATGAAGAAGTCATGATTTTAAGCATATATCCCTATTTGTAATGTAAACAGTTCCGATATAATAATATCATGGAAATACTTGCATAGCCATTGTGCCTTGGGATAATCAATTCCCATAATTCCAGTAGAGGAAATTCCCATTATTCTAATAGAGGATCCCACGCCATTCACAGAGCGCATGCTACAGACCTCCGCAAGGGCTGCTAGAACTGTCTAAGTAACAGATAAAGTTCAGAGACAACCAACCAAGCTTCAGCAAAAAACTTTTGAGAAATGCAAAGATCAAAGAAAAATATGTGAGATAAGACATTTCTTGGGAGAGGAGGAGTTAATTCCTAGATTTAAAAACAACAAAACTAGCTGGTGTATAAAAAAGACAGGATAAAGAGGAGCTAACAAGTTCAACCTGAATTTATGTAGAGGAGCACTCTACATCAGAAATTATAGAAATATTCAAATCATAGTTGTCACGGTGTCCAGGTGATGACCTGGGGCGTTGGAGGGGCCCTAGACAATGGTAAGAAGAAACACCTAGTAATCATCTCCCAAAACAAATTTAGATAAATAAAAAAGAGAAAATTTCAACGCCACCCCCTGAATTTTGGTCTTTATTCAATGTCACCCCTTGTACTTTTGGAAATACCAAAGACCACCCATAATAATTTAAAAATTTTCAAATCCATCCCTACCGTTAGCCATCCCTATTAACTGTTGGAATATCTGTTAGTTTTTATTTAAAATGCCCAAAACACCCCCACTCAAAGTGATTTGGCCACCTTACCTTTGTCCCTTCTTCTAAACCAAAACTTGCAACTCCCCTCCCCTTTGATGAAGGTTCGCGGCTACCCATTCTCTTCGACAAAGGTTAGTCTTCAATGATTGTAAACCAAACAAGCATTTAGAAGCACAATGAGCTCAACAACGGCTGCACCGGTGGCTTGGCCATTGAGGATGCCCCAACAGCTGTGCCCTGTCGCCACATAACACCCCTTGACGTTGGGTATCTCTCTGATCACCAGCCAACCATCGTCTGTACACGGCAAGAAGCTCGCTTGCTAGGCCTTGAGATGCGCTTTCCTTCCTCCAAAACTAAGTGGCTCGACACCGACGCTGGCACCCTCTGCAACACCTTAATGGACTCAGGATCACCCATCACTTGCTCTGGATTGTTCGACACTTGAGCCTCCGCAGACATCCTGCACAGGTACATCTCTCCTGTACATTGTACACACAACCCCATTAATTTCATTTCATTTCACAAAACCCAAAAAATCTCAAACGCAGAAATGGAAAGATCAGCGACAGAGTCTGATTTTCCAAGTTTTCATAGATTTTACTTGTAGGACGAGGGTAGACTTCGGGGTCCATGGATTTCCCACCTTGGGCCGGGTAGCTGAGAAAGAGAGCATGAGGAGTAATGGCAGCGGGGTCTCGCGGCTCCCGAACGATGCCATGAGCCTTTAGACCGGAAACCCTGAAGATGGAGGACAAGAGAGGTAACCGACACGATCATGGCCCCAGTGCCAATACTACTGCATCGGCCATAATTACCCTGTCTCCATGCTTAAGCACCAGCACTCGTGCCCGCCTTCCCTCCACCTCTACCCGATCGACCTCTCCGATCACCACCTTCAACCCATGATTGGCCATCGCTGGCGAGAGCAGAGTCCTAGTGAAGAGCTGTGAGTGGACCTATGCTGTGGTCTCCATCGTGCCGATTGTCCTAGGGTTCCTAGTAGGTCCATCCACCCATGCAGGAATGTTTCAACTGCTGCTGGTCGCGGGACACTGGTTCTCGATTAACTCATTGACGGTGGGGTTGAGGGTCTGGAGGGGACGGTAGCCGTAAGCTTGGGGACCATCTAGTTCGAGGACGAGGGAGCGGTGGAGGTTGAAGCTAGCTCGGCGAGGCTAGAGAGGGGTCCACCATTGCACCAGTCGTGGGCAAGGAAGCCACCGGCCTTGCCCGAGGCAGCGCAGGCGACCGATGATTTCTATAATCACGGGTTGTGGTTTAGAAGAAAGGGCAAAGGTAAGGTGGTCAAATCACCTTGAGTGGGTGGTGTTTTGGACATTTTAAACAAAAGTTAACAGATATTCTAATAGTTAACCGGGATGATTAACGACATGGATGGATTTGTAATTTTTTAAATTATTATGGGGTGTCTTTGGTATTTTGAAAAGTATAGGGTATGGTATTGAATAAAGACCAAAGCTTAGGGGGTGGCATTGTAATTTTCTTAATAAAAAATAATTTTTGGAAAGTCAAAATCCACAAGGTTATGTTAAATTAAAGTGCTCCCAAGTATTGGCACACCACTGCTATTCTTCTGTTTGGATATTTGTAGTTTTTTCAATTTCAAAACCCATTAGAAATGGATTAAGAGAGAACTGATGCAAAAGCACTCCAAGATCCAGATCAATTGGTTTAGATTAATCCTAGTCAGCATAGATGTTAAGTATGGCTTGTGTTACTTATCCCTTGTTAAGTATAATTTATGAAATGTGTTTCCACGCATTTATACAATTTCTCTGTGTTTCTTGAGAGTTTTGAATGGTTATCTTAACTGGCTTAGTGTACTCACACAAACCTAAATATCCATGACATGTCTCTCAAATTTGGTTTAAAAATAATCCCACCATTATCAATATTCCCACCTATACCTTGAATATAGAAGTGTTCCACTACCATCTAATCTTACCTTTACTTCTGTTCGGGATAGGTATGGTCTCTTCTCTGCATCATGTGAAAAGCACACTTTTCCTCTTTACTCATTAGATTTGATCCACTCTTTGAGGACATCAGGGTTGTTCCACATCTCTTCGATGTTCTCAAGAGAAGCTCTTGAATCCCAGTATGTCCATATTGTTTTATGATTGTCCTTGTTGGTAACCCGACCATGTGGCGGTGATGACATGGTAAGTTTGGGTGATGTGATTGAAAATGATGATATAATAACGTTTAGTGTCACCGATGAGATAACAGAGCCACATGGTGTGCACGGAGTGGATTGATACATCTATGGTAGGTGGTGTGGGTTTTCTGGTCAAAACTGGTAAAATTTACCTATTTACACTCAAGGGCATTTTTGGCAGTGAAAATGGAATTTTTTAGAAGATTATTTCTTCATGAAAAAGATAGATTTTAATTTATTAAGTCCAATTCTTCTAATTTCGTCGCATTCCGATACCGTATGAAGAAGTTACGACATCTGCGGTCAAAAGACTACTTTTATAATAGCCGGGGGTAGTTTCGGCTTTGAAGATAAATTTTTTGAAATAAACTTTCTCCACGTAACAATACAAAAAAAAACTTCCATCTTTACAACGATTTAGATTTCGTCGCGTTTCGATTTTGTATGAGAAAGTTGTGGTATCAGAAAAGTTCAAGGGCATTTTGATCATTTTGCATGGCTAAGTCAGATGACCAGGTCTTCTGAAAAGTTGTAAAATGTCAAGTCATTATTCCATTGCATTTTGTTTCAGCTCAATCAGAGTTTGGTTGAGAGAGTTATAAAGATTTCCAAGGAATCGGTCTGAAAAATCCGATCCAAAATGGCCAAATGCCTCTCGGCCAGTGCATGTGGTTTTTGGATATATAACTTTGACTTAAGGGAGATTTATGAAATTTTGATAAGTTCAAGGCCTTGGTTGTTAGTAGAAAAGGGTGGGTCTGATTGGATGTAGCGCACGTGTATCTTTCTAGATGTAATGGTTCAGATCCAAAGGATGATGTGTATCAATTGATCTTGGATTCCTATCCAAAGGCCATAAGGATCTCAACTTTTTGGAAAGGAGGAGATAAGGCTCCTTAATTTGTGCTGCAACAACCAATCAAATATTGACAACCAAAAGGTTGATGACGTAGGGTTGATGCGCCTGTCAGCGCCTATGTCAACAGGTCAACTCTACTTTAATCAATTGATTATAATCTGATGGCTAAGATTCAAGATCTGTTACATAGATCCAAGGGCCTATATTAAAGGTGTATTTTTTATTAAATGAATGGCCCAGATCATGCCCTTTCTTCCCACGCCGCCAGCGTATGCCAAGCCAACCTTCGAAGATTCAATTTCAGGTTATCTCATTACTCTAACTTCAAATGACCATATCTCCCTAGCCACAAGGCCAAATCTGTCTATTCAAGCTGCAACTTCTTTATTTTTTTGAGTTACACACATTGGAAGAAAAAAAAAAAAAGGGTTTCAGAGAGTGTAAGGTTGTGGATTTTGTGTGTGAAACTCCTCCCTCCATTGTTGACCATTAAAGAGCTTGAACGCTTTATGTGAGTTGTTCTATGCTCCATTAATGGTGGTATAGAAGGGTAGTTGAGTGGTATTGACGATACCTTATTTCCAAGCTAAGGGAAGAAGAAGAATGAAAGGGGAGCTTCCCTTTGTTAGTAGAACTATTAATGGGTTTTGTTGCTCAATGGGAGTTTTGGTTACTCCATTAATGGGGGTTTGAGGAGGTGGTCGAGGTGTGTTGATGATGTATGGACTCAAAGCCAGAGAGGAAGAGAAGAAAGCAAGTGAGAGTTTGCTTATGGTTGGTCTGAAGAGCAAGAAGCCAAGAGGAGAGAAGGTGTGAGTGCCAAACTTATTAGTACAAGCTATCAGTCATCCCAGACAAACGGTTGTGAGATTCCTTAACCTTTAATTTATATTATATGCATGTATGTATTCTAGGGTTCGTTGTGGATGAATTATATACATGCTAGGTTAGTTGTGGATGAACTATAAGAATGCTAACTAGTTGTGGATGTATATGCTAGGCAGGGCTTGATGGTAGGGCATTGATATAAGCTCAAATTTATTATATTCTTATATTGAGTGCTTAGTGGGTACTAAGCACTGGGATTGGGTACTCTCGTGTAGTGAGTGTTACACATTTATCTGCATTGCGAGTGCCATCTCAGCTTCGGCTTGAGAAAATCAGGTGTGGGTGTAGTCAAAAGTAGTGTATTGAGTAGATATAAAGCCTTCATAGACACAACTCCGAGGATAGAGGAAAATTGCTGAACCTCATAAAAACCATGTGTTGTGGGTGTGCTTATTGTTTACATTGCATATATTGAAGTGTGTGGAATGCAGAATGGTTGTGCACACTTGGAAGTGTCTATGAGATGCTGAGTGTGCATATGACTGTGTACAAATAGGGACAGGCTCAAGGACAGATGTAACAAGGTTTACCGTGTTAAATATCAGACAGATTTTGGAGATCGAAATTGGATTCACTGATTCACTGATTCACCACCATCTCAGTGACTGTCGGGTTACAACAATTGGTATCAAAGCCGATACTCAGTGACAGTTTGATCAACAATTGAGTGATTCAGAGGTAGTGGAAGTGACAGTATAGAAGGTGAAGGCTATTTAGGACATGCACCAAAGTTTGATGAATTTGATTTTGTCTTGTGGAAGAGGAGAATGCAGTCTTACCTAGGTTCACTGGATTATGATATTTGGACATCAGTTCTTAATGGGTACAAGGAACCTGAGGCATGTCTGATTGACAATGAAGCCATGAAAGCTTATTGTTACAATCAGAAGGCTGTGAATGTAATATTCTCAGCACTGGACAGGAGTGTGATAGTTAAGGTAATGGACTGTGACTCAGCCAAGAATATTTGGGAAAGACTGAAGAGCACTTTTGAAAGAGATGACAAGATCAGGAAAGCAAAGCTTTAGACTTTCAAATGCCAGTTTGAAAATCAGTTTAAAAGTCTACTAATGCAAGAGGGAGATAATAGAGACACCTATATGACCAGGGTAAATGAAGTGGTCAACTCTATTAAAGGTGTAGAGTCAATCTAGATGATTCAGTTATTTGTCAGAAAATCCTGAGATCTCTGTTGCCCAAGTATGACTCCAAGGTGTCAGCAATTGAAGAGGCAAAGGACTTAAACAATATCACCCTTGATCAAGTGCATGGCACTTTCATAGCTCTATGTTCTTTTTCCCTTTCTTTAATTCAAAAATGAGACTCCCCCTGACAAACCGTTTACTAAAAGTGCTATAAAGAGTACAAATTCACCCAAAGTATGCATTTAGTGACAGGTATTTTTTTTCTTGGTACAAAATTATTAGTTACAGGTATAACTAACAAATATAAGAATAAGTGATTTCCCATTGAACTTAAAACCCAGGAAACAGAGCAAATATCAAACAAAGAGAAAACTCAGTGCTAATTAAATCCACTTGAGCAACAAAGGACCGCAACAGGATTACCAAAATGGGATTTTTAAGTAAATAACCGAAAAGGCTGTATATTTGCCTAGACCCATCACCTTAGCTACCAAGAAGAAAATAGAATCAGGTGGGGTGGGGGGTGCTAGGGGGAAGAACAATTACCCGTATCTCAGTTTCTTGAAAATCGTTAATCTTTGTAGCTTCTCCAGAGGCAGCGAAGAGTACTAGCTTTTAGAGCCCCAGTGATGATTTATAGGAATGGTTGGAAATTGATAAGTGGAAAGGTCTTACACGTCTCTAGTTCAAAGAAAAAGATAATTGTTTAGGGGTTTCCAAGGATGTGGAGTCAAGGCCTAATGGAGGAATGAGGAGCTCTGGAGTTTTGATGATTGTGGCCATTCTGATTTGGTAGGACAGTTGAAGGAAAGAGCCGAAGAAACTAATGAGAATCATTATATGCAAAGTACAAAGGAGAATAAGAAAACTTCCAAACTCCCAAGTGAGAATCGGTATATAGAAGTGACAAGAATTTTCTTGAAAGTGAAAGAAACATTTGCGTAAAAGATAAAAGTATTTGATTTCACTTGGGTACATGGATTTTGTTCTCGCATTGTTATCAAAGAGGATTGGTGTGTCGGTCACTTTTTCTCCTTGCTTTTCAGAAAAACGTAGGTTTTTCTTTAGTGTCTTACTCTTAAAATGATATGAGTATCAATTGGGAATGGTCTCATTCAATACTCAATAGTGATACGATAAGGTCAATATGGCCGATATATAACTGATACTTGAAACCATGTTTGGGCGCTTTAAAGATTGGGATCAGTCTCAAGACTCTCATCCATGAATTTAGGAGATGGATACTATCCAAATCGGATCAGATTGATGTATATCGATCGGTTTTGCCCCTGTTATTTTTTAGGAACTAATTTTTACTATTTTACCCCTGAAACGTTACGGATAACTAACCCGGATCAGTCAGGGATCGGGATCGCTCTTAGCCGATAATGATCTGATGTGGCCGATGCGAGATCGATACTTGAAACCATGGTCTCAACTGATATGGAAATAGATCGGATCGTTAACTCACTATTTAAATAAATAATTTCCTCTCTTCTTTTTTAGAGAGAGCTAGACAGTAAGAAAATTGGGTCGATCTGAATGAATTGAATCAATCGTTCTTCCTCACCTTTGACAAGCGGGTTGATAGGTGTTTATCACATGACTTATGCCACATGACTTTAGGGCTCATTCCTTTAAATGATATCATCTTAGTGATCTGAAGTTGTATATAAATCATAGTCAAACAGTTTTTCTTATTATATAGAGTAGTAGGGGAGTCATAGGCCAACTTACTAGGGTTAGGGTTGTTGTCTTGTCAAAGTCGAAGATATGAGAGAGAGAGAGAGAGAGAGAGAGAGAGAGAGAGAGAGGAGTTGTGGGCTTAGTGGCTTACTAGGGTTAGGGTTGTGAGTGTAATGGTTGTTGAAGAATGAATGCGAGGGAATGAGGGAAATGAGAAAAGCGATAGTCAGTAGAAGATTTTAGGGCTGAGGTTGTTGAGCTATTCTCTACTTTTTATCCTACAATCCAAATTATACACCTAAATTTGGCATTAAAATTGGCATGTATCATTAAAAAAAAGTGCATCTATCAATGTCTTACATACTTCTACACTATTAATGTAATAGAATTAATATTTAATAGGAGAAAATAGATATTTTATTATCGTCGAATAGCTAAACGAATCAAATAATAATTGGTCAAAAACTAGGATTGCCATATTTGTATCCAATTAGTTTTCGGATAGATTCAAATAGTTTCCAGATAGTGATTTTTCGAAGACGGATTCTCTTAAACAAACACGAACACAGATCGAATTCATATTTTCAACCATCCGTTGACATTCCTACATCCCAATGCCTCGACATCATAAAATGTGTAGTTTTTTCATCCATAGGTGAGATTATTTTGTTGACGTCAATAGAAAATATTTTATCTCTCGAGGTCATTCAAAATTTGAAAGAAAAATCTTCTCCCACCATTTAGCCATCCGAACGTCGAGAAATATTAAGACCGAAGGAAATAGTACATAATTTATAATGTTATTTATTTATTTATTTATTTATTTTAAATTCATTTATACACAATCAAACATAGCCTAAATGACTTTTTGTTTTCACAGTAAACAATCATCTATATTATGAAAATTTTCAAAAGAAGAAAAATTCCTCCACAGAAAGCCAAAGTTTACAAGGCAGGTGGGTGTAACCATAAAAAATGAGAAACACCTAAACACCTAAAACTGAAGCCGTTTGAGCTAGAAAATGGGATTCCTTGTTAGACAAATGAGGGATGAAGCTAAAATAAGAAAACAAAGAAAACATGTCCTCAACTATAACTCTGGTTGCCTAATCAACAAGGGATCAATCATACTCCTGGAGACTATGTATAACGACTAAATAGTTACTAGAAACATGTATGGCAACTGAGAAACTAAACCCATATTTGCACTAAAAGCTATAAAATTAAAGTGCCCCGATGACCGAATGAATACACCTTGACCACCCCTTTTTGAACAAGCAATGTAAGCACCATTTATGGTGATAAAAATGCTCAAATGGAACCAAATGGGGAGACCAGAATTTTCCAATGCTAACTCCATTAGAAGAACATGCCTCTCTTGAATAGACACAATGATTATAGCCATAGTACTATGAAAGTTAAGCTCAACATACTTAAAGATGACACTGACATTATTACGGGATTTCTAGATCTGCCAAAGTACAAAAGACCAAATAATATGAAAATCCTTTACATTAGGAACATTCTTTTACTTCGTAAAGAAGAAATTAAGCCAATAAAAAGCATGTACCATAAAATTCTTGGACATTAAAGCGTAAATGGGAAACTAACCAGCAAGTTACAGTATAGGAGCTTTGAAAAAGGATATGCAAAACTGATTCCTCACTACTATAACATGATGGGTAAGTTGCATTAGTGGTAAGTTTCTGTCCATTTTTCACTGAGACACTGCAATGGAATTAAAAACAGAAAAATGAAAAAAAATATAAAGCAATGGAATTTGAGCCGAGGATTTAGTTACCGATCTCACCATTGGTATTGGTCTTGGCTGATACCAATATGATATGATCTTGGATTGACTTGTATCAGTTGAATCACTCAATCTTAACCTTGTTATTCATAAAAAGTAGGTATTATTTATGATTTTACCCTTGTTTTAATACTAATACATGATCCGTGATCAATCAAGTATTCATAAATGATAATAGTGATACAATACAATCTATTACACCCATGCCCTAATCCAATCTAATTTGAAATTGTTGTGACAGGCCTCGGATCGGAGATCGAAAGTACGATCGGGTTTTGGCTCGCGGCTGCGCATTGCTGAAGGGGTAGAGATGACCCCACATGTTCGTGCATCGCGTGCCTATCTAAGTGGAGGGGATTCATACCTTCCGATCTAAGACGGTACGTGACCCAACTACCCACACTTGATTTTCGGCACGCATCATAATTGCCGAAAGGCCTTGTGCATGTCCGAGGGCAGCCACCCGTGCGAGGCCAACCATAGGACAGCAAGCTGTCTTGGCCACTGGAAACAAGCCACCAGAAGCAGCTTGGGCATGAATCTGGTGCCTATTTCCGGTGGGTCCATAGGCTGCTGTCGAGATTCTGATGCCCGTGGGTCTTGCCACTCGCATCATAAATGGTTTCGGATCATCCCAAATCATCCTCCACATTTTTCTCTTGATGTGAACACCTTATGGACCTAAATGTGCGGGTCCTCCTGCCCCAAAAATCATTTTAATCCGATTAGTTCAAAAGAGGTCCAATCCAAACAGACCCTTAGGCCCAACTTAAGTTATAAGTTAGGAAATGAGGAAATGAATCCTCATTTCCCTTGTGCCCAAAGTAGGAGAGGAGAGAAAGAGGAAAGGAAGGAAGAAGAAGAGGAAGAAGGAGAAGGTTGGAGGCCTACCTTAGTCCCTTGTGCCCAAAGTAGGAGAGGAGAGAAAGAGGAAAGGAAGGAAGAAGAAGAGGAAGAAGGAGAAGGTTGGAGGCCTACCTTAGTGTCGGCTGCCGCCTTGTTGCCGGAATCGCTACCAGAGGTAAGTACAACCTCCCATGTCTCTCTCTCTCTTCATTTTGACCTAGACAAAGCTAGGTATGGATAGAATCTTGGTGTACACACCATGTCAAGGTTGTGGGATGCGTGTTCTACCCTCCCGGTGTTGTTTCCGAGCTCGAACCAAGTCCGGTGAGCTCCGATAACATGTAATACCAAAAGACCAACTAGGGTTTCGATCATTCAATCGACGTATCTCCCAAATGGCTTGGTGGAATTAGAATTTTCTTGGCTTAGGATGATGCTAGAACATCCCCTACAAACTCCATGGAACAAATCCCAGCAATCGAGCCTGAGCTGGAAAGCCCCAAATTATTGGATTGTCCTGTACCTCCACCGAAAATAGCCCATCGGATCCCTGGGTCTGTTTTCGGTGACATATTTCTAGTGGACATGGAGCCTTATGTGCTCTCTGTCGCCTCCACCAGAAACAGGTCTGATATTTTCGATGGAAATACCTTATTTCCGGTGACATTACTGTCATTGGGATACAGTGTCTGTACACTTTGGGGGTGACCTGGTGGGTCCCTCTCGATGTTTCTGATGCGTATTATTGTACGATTCCATTTGTGTCTAGGACAGTGACATGCACGTGCCCCGAAGTCAGAATTGATTTGATTGATCGGTGGCCTTACTTGAACCCTAAACCAAACAAAGATCAACAAGGTGAGGGATGGACTGTGTTTATTTTTGAAATGTTTATTAATTATTTAATTTCTCACATGCTTAGAATTATATGTTTAATTGAAATTATCATTTTACAACTATGATATGAATTGTATGGAAATGTATGACGAGATCCGGTGTGGCCGAGGTGGTACCGGTGCCGTGGTTGCCATTTTCATGTTGCATTCATGCATTGATTATGTGCATTAGAGTTAGTTGTAGTCACGGGTTACACTTTGTGGCCAAGGTCTCGCTGGTATCGTGTACCCTGGGACTACATTTGGAAATAGATACGTTTCGTGGCCGAGGTCTTGCCGATGTTACGTAGTCCATACTCAACTACTATTTGCATGCTAGATTAGGTAAACGGTCTTGGGTTACACTTTATGCCCAAGGTCTCTCTAGTATCTTATACCCGAGACTGTAATTGGAGATGGATTACACTTTGTGGCTGAGGTCTCTCCGGTATCGTGTAATCCATACTAACTATATCATTTATGAAGGTATGTAGTATATATGTGGTCAAGTATCACTCCCTATGTTACGCACCCTTGTCAAAAGGGGTTGAGGTGTTGGATAACCCATTGTGGTATGTTTGATGAGTCTTTCCGAAGTGCCACTCCTGCGGTATAATGTGATTGTTGCTGAAGGTGGGAACCTGTTCGGCGTGGTCGATGTGTTATCGATGCCATGACTGCCAGGAGGGGGTTATCAGGGGTTTTCTGGGTGACCCATAGACGCATACAGGGACCGGTAGGCTTCTAATCACGGCTAGGGTTTATATCGCTATATAGTCGATGTCATTTTCGAGACGAGGGATATAGCCTAATGCACCGTAGTAGCATTTACCAGACTTAGTTTCTATTGTTAGGTGGATAATAAATAAATGAACTGCATCACAAGCATCATGAACTATGTATTTAATTTTCACAATCATACATCATAAATTATTACTACTATTGTCTTGCTTGGATGTGCTTGACCCCACCCCTCACTGAGTGAGTTGGAAAGCTCACCCATGTATACACCCCTTTTTAGATGATGATGCAGGTACCGTGGTGCCCATGGCGGGTGACCCAGTATCTTCTAGGTCAGAGTATAGTGTGAGAGACTGGTGGATGCCAGGAGCGGAGGAACACGATCAGGACTGTGCTTGCGATCACTGTGCTTACGCCGCACCGTGAGATTGTACATCACCTTTTGATACTTTTGGATATAGTTGTGGATTGAATATTTTCTTGAGATTATATTATATGTCATGGATGAATGTAACAGAATAACTCGGTTATTGCTATTATATTACCATTAGATGTTTCCCCATTTTAATTGTAATTCCGTTACTATACTCTGATTCTGCTGCTTATTTTGGTTTGTGTTATGAGATTGTGAAAATGTTAAGGTACTGCTATCAGAGATCCTGATAGGTTTGTAAGATAGGTACGTGTCTTACTCACACCGTCGGCTTTCCTAGTGGTAAGTTGGGTCTGTCGGGATTGGGGTGTGATAGCTATAGTATCAGAGCACGATGCTCTACCTTGACTCACAATCTCAGCCAAACCATGATTTTAGGGAAACTAGGATTAAATAAAAATTCAGGACAACAATAATAGAAATTTCACAATTTGGAGACAAGCATAGGTGTTAAAGCCATTTCATTATAGTAAAGAAATTTAGTACACATCTTTCACTTTTTATAAAAAGTAAAGTACGGAAAGCAAGAAATCCTAACCAGCCTAAGACTAGGAAATTAAACATTGAAGCAAATGACATAATGTAAAAGTTCAACTAAACCTAAAATATCAAAACTCAAATAAAAAAAAAGCATGAAAAGGGACATCCTAAAAGCTACAGTAGCGAACATGCCACTACTCTTGTTGTTGCTGCTGTTGGTTTTGTCCTTGGCCCTGAGCCTGGTTTGGACCATGCGTTCCTAGAGGAGGCACTGGAATGCCGAGGTGGAAGACCATCTCCTACATCTGTGCCTCTAGGGAGGCCACTCTATTGTCCATAAGATAATAGGTTCTGTCTATGCTCTCGAGGCGACTGTCCGTGCTCCTCATCAATGACATAGTGGTGTCCATATGGGCCATAACATCATTGACACCATAGGCCTTGCACCCCTAGTGCTCTGAGATGTAGAAGCCGCCATAGAACCCATAACTTGGGGATCAGGTGGTGGAGCCCCACTAGCCCCAGCAGCTTCTCCTCCTGCCTCATCGGCACTGTCACCCTCTACCTCCATGGCTGCTGACCCTCTCCTGGAATAGGTGTCACCTCTCTCAGATCTATGGTCATCTTCCTCAGAGAATCTTGGTTGAAGTCTGTGACCTCTTCACCCAAGCTGCCTCACCCTCCAAGACCACCCCAAAGTGGTGGAAGATATCAGTCAATATCCTCCCGTAGCATAGGTTCCCTACTCGGTGATCCTGCCCTTCAGACCAAGTTACCATGGTCCACATTAGAAGGTTAGGCAGATGTATCTGCGCCCCCATATACACGCAGTATGTCACATAGGCTTGTAGGACGAATACCTCATTATAATGTCCACAGGTGGGGAGGACATTCAGCTGAATCGCACGACAGACAACCTTTGGAGTAGCAAAATAGCTGACTGAACGATTCCATCCCTTGGCTTCCTTAGTCAGCATGTCATTGATCTCCTAAAAGGTGTCGGGACTCTGAAATTCATATGCCGGAGTCTGAGTGGGCAGTACACTAGATCACCTGCATTGCTGATCATCATAGGAGGTGATCCGCATCTCTTCGGTACCTCGGTTCACGCATTCCATGTTAGAGTAGAATAGCCTGACCAGGGTGGGGTAGTAGTATCGATTGAGTTTCAGGATGTGATACCACCCGATCTCCTCAAACCGTTGATGAAGATGGAATGTGCGGAAGTCATTGGTCCTCACATAGACTCCTAGGTCTACATTACGGTGCTCAAAGAATTCCCAACGGTCTCGCTCAACCACAAAGCGGAATAGAATGGGGTTGAACTGCTCAGCGACATCTTGTTCCTCTTGTGTAAGAGCACGTCGGGTATGTACACGGCGTCCAGACATCTTTGTAAGATTATTCCTAAGGATTTGGAAGGGGAAACCTAGTTAAATGGCTGCATGCAAAACTCACAGAGAAGAAAATCACAAAAACTAGGTTACAGAGAGAGAAAACATACCTTGGATATGAATGCGGTGCCGATCGATCGTGGAATAGCACAAGGAAGGTAGGGAATGGGTAGCAAAAGACTCCTTGACCATTTTCACAACTTTCTGACAAGAGTAAATAGGGTTTTGTGTGAATAAGCCAAGACCCGAGCCTATTTATCGCCGATTTAGTACCACCGGAAACAGCCCACCGGAAACACTGAGCATGCTTTCGGTGTCTGTTTCAGGTGAAGAGAAAAATGAGATTTTGGCCTCTGTTTTGCTGACCGAAAATACCACTAATATTTTTGGAGGGTTAAACCATATTTCCGGTGGTTTGACTCCCTGTTTCCGGTGGACTCTTTTGAAAAATAAATCATGTTATTTTTCAAATCTAAATTTTATTTGGTTCCTTTAATGGTGTGCCTCTTTAGGATATATGCGTGATCGGATCCTTATATGTGCGGACCCCACTTTTGCATGCCCTAACTCTAATCTTGACTGTCGTATATGTGTGGGACCCACTATGCATGTATGTGCTCCAATTACATGCAACCTTGTTTATGCATATGCACTAATCCAATTCCTTGACAGGAATCATGTCACGTCGGAACACCTGATCCCGATCCCTATCCCGATCCCAATCACGCATGTCGCCTCCCTCTTCCCCTATAAGGAATCGGGGTCAGCTCCGCCTGTACTTACAGCCCAGGTTTTGGCATCCATCATAAATAACATCATGCGGGAAGTGGAAGAAAGGCAAAACCATTTTATGGTCGGGACTAATAGTAGGATCCAAGCGACAATGGAAGCCCATAATGCACTGCCTGCACCTCCTACTCCACTGGCACCCGTTCCAATACCCGTTGGATCGGCTACCCTTCAAACATCTGGTGGGGCACAAGTGCATGGGCATGTGCAAGACCGATGTCGGAACAAGCTTAATCCCATGTAGAGGGCTGGACAGACTTGACAAAAATGATGGAGAAGTTTTAACAGCTTAGGCCCCCATGCTTCTCCAAGGTGAGGCAAGACCCGTTGTATCCATCAAGATGGATTGGTGGAATGGACAAGGTTTTTAGACTGATGGGCTACACCGATGAGCAAAAAATTTTGTGTGCGGGCTATCAATTACAGAATGAAACAGATGATTGGTGGAGTGCCTCCGAGCCTATTCTGAGGACTAGTAACCCAAACCGGTGCTGTGGTTGCCATATGCATGTTGCATTCATGCATTGATTATGTGCATTAGAGTTAGTTGTAGTTGCGGATTATACTTTGTGACCAAGGTCTAACTGGTATTATGTACCTCGAAACTATATTTGAAAATGGATACGCTTCGTGGTCGAGGTCTTACCGGTGTTGCGTAGCCCATACTCAATTGTTATTTGCATGCTAGATTAGGTAAATGGTCTCGGGTTACACTTTGTGCCCAAGGTCTCTCTGGTATCGTGTACCAGGGACTATAATTGGAGATGGATTACACTTTGTGACTGAGGTCTCTCCGGTATCGTGTAATTCATACTAACTGTATCATTATGAAGGCATGTAGTATGTATGTGGTCAGGTATCACTCCCTATGTTACGCACCCTTGCCAATAGGGGTTGAGGTGTTGGATAACCCATTGTGGTATGTTTGATGAGCCTTTTCGAAGTACCACTCCCGCGGTATGATGTGATTGTTGCCAGAGGTGGGAACTTGTCTGGCGTGGCCGATGTGACGTACCGCACGTGATCCATATTGCATGGCTATACCTGCATTTGTTCATTTTTTTTTTTTTTTTTGGGTTGCAATATAGCAATGCAAAAAGATCCTCCCCACGTAGCCTACAGACTAGGGAGCCATTCGACTCATTCCACGGCTGGGTGAGATGACTCGGGCCACATAGCATTGGCCTAATTTACCATACTACCCTTTCACCCCAGCTCCCGATTCATAAATGTGGCTTGTCACAACTCACAAGATGGCCTTTGTTGTGCGGACGCCCAATTGCGATAAACCCTAATTTCTTTTCTTTCTAGGGTTCCCTTCGTCACAAGAAGGGACTTTGGCCGGCCTTACGGTATTTTCCTCGTAGCTTCGCTCCCCCGAAGCAAATCCTGCAAACATTTCTCTGGTAATTTTCTGTTCTCTCTCTCTCTCTCTCTCTCTCTCTCTCTCTCTTGTTTCTTATCTGTTCAAGGATTATCTCTTAATGCTACCTCTGGATTGTTGAGCTAGGAACCTTTTCTCTTTTCTATCTCTTCTCTTCCCTGCTGTCTCAGCTTGCTCTCCAATTGTATGTTCTGTATGAGAATAGATTTCTGTTACTTTCTCTGATTGTTTCAGTGTTTGTTAGGGCAAAGCTAGAAATCTTTCCATGATTTTTTCGATGGATTTGATTAGATCTTTGAATCAATTAGATAGTGGGAGATGAGTTCGTTTTCTCCCCTTTGTTATGGTTGTTTTTAGTCCTTTGGTATGTGGTAGGTTAATTTTCCTTGAATAAGGGTGGTAGTGTTCGAATTCGGAATCTCTTAGTTGCTTGAAGAAAGTTGAGGGAAAATCGATGGTTCAAGCTGTGGACCGTTGTGGGTCGAGACCTACAGGTCTTAGCTCATTTCCAATGCATCTACAACACACTTAAAGTAAATAACTGGCCATGGTTCTCGTCCCATGTACATTGCCGCATTTGCGTCTAACTCTTAAAATGAATCTTGTAAGTCCTGAGCCACTGAGAACAGTGGCAGAAGGGAGAAATGATAGCTATCTA
>NW_024869248.1:0-28810 GCF_013358625.1 Macadamia integrifolia | reverse complement strand
TCGGTTTAGATCGGTTTATTATTGGGATTGAGCCATAATGAAATCTTACAATCATAATTTATAGTGACAAGATTTGACAAAAAAACACTTTAAATTTATGATTAAATCATGGCTTATCGCTGTAAGGGAACTAATATTGAAACCAATGGATAACAAATTACTAAGAAAATTACTAATATTAAAAAGACAATGAACCCTATTATCTCCAATCATTCATTTAACTATCCAACTAGTTTTGTATAGTGAACAAGGAAATCATTGGAAGCATTATTACAATTTACAAATCAATTTTTCTATTCATGACCTAATATTCAATGATTTGTAACAATTTCCCTTACAATAATTTTTTTTTTCACTAATATTGTGAAAACTGGATGGTCAATTCACTAATTTATAATCTCATAATCATTTGTTTTTTTATCGGTTTCATTCGGTTTGGTTATTGGTCAGTTTGGTTTGGACCAGTTTTCAGCGGTCCCAACATAACTCAATCCAAAACCAACCAATAAGGATTGGTTTGATTCGGTTTGGGTTTTATCAATCGGTTTTGGTTGGTTTTATCGGTTCAGGCTAGGTTTTGACACCCCTAATTTCAATGGCTAGCCAAGAGTTAGAGCTAATAGGATGCCAAACAAGAGAAAGGGGCTAAATCCTAAAAAGGTAACTCAAATCACAGGGAAGACAAACATTAACAAAAACAGAATACACCAAATCCCAGGGAGAGGAAATGAGTGGCCGGTTCTAATAATAGGCTAGTTGCCTATTTCTGCAAGAATCAGGGCAAATAGAATATTTATAGAGAATTTTATTCATGACCTAAAAAGCAATGGTATGACCATTCTTCTCAATTAGGGGTGTCAAGAGGTCAGGTTGGGCCGGTCTCATTCGGGCCTAGTTTAGCTCGGCCAATTTTTAAGACTGCATTATGAACACCCGTTTAGTTAAACAGGCTTAGCTAGGGCAGACATGGTACAGTTGATAATTGGGCCGGTCAATCTCGGGCTCTAATCGGACTGCCATAAATAGGCCTTAACTGGACTGTAGACTTTTTTAACTTTAAACGTACTCTAATCGGACCCTCTTTAAAATTGGTCTCTTAAATGTGCTTGAAGAGGAATACCAATAAAATGAGGCAAAGACGGACAGTAAAGAAAGATCCCATAGTTAAAATGGATTAAGCCAAAGATGGCAAAGCAATTAAGTTACAAAGGTATTCGGTTTCTAACCCACGGAACACAAATCAGTTAAATAATGCCTACTCAACCCAAGTTTAGCAAGTTCAAATCAATTATATTATGTCTGAAAAAGATGAATGTTTAGAAAACAATCACCACCATCTCAACTGTACATATCACATAGCCTTAGCACTAAATACAAATAATATTAAAAAATATATATATAAGTAGTATTAAAATGGTTAGGCTAGGCTGGCTTAAAGGAGTCGGTTCATGTTGAGCTTGTAAATGAATTTATAATGCCCCACATTTCTTAAAGGAAAGATGGAGGTTAACGGTCCAAGGATCATGTTTCTTAGGGTTGAACCATGAATCAATAGAGTGATAAATCATAAGAAAAGTTCAAATCTATATTAAACACATACCTTAGAATAATAACAGCTGAAGTCTTCAAATTAATAATTAAAAGTTATAAAGGTTTCCAACTTATCCACAACCAATTAAATTGTTTAAGAGAAATATTTCATCCTCAATTTAAATATATAAAATAAATAATAAAATCTAGCATCAACTAAAATAGTAAATGTTCTGCACGTCCCCATGAATCTTTTAGTTCTCGCCACTAACTAGCATGTCAGAATGCTCTCCATTTAGGGAATGATTTGGGTAAGTTTCTGGAAAGAAACTCAGCAAATAAAACCACATACAATATCCACAAGTTTGAAAGCATCAGCACAACGCAATAGCACATGCGATGATATAAAATTGTAGCATTTATGGCAGTTTAGAAAGTCCAGTTATGTCCATTTAATTAATTCATTTGCTTTGTCCCCCAGGTGCCTCACACACTCTATGGCTTGTATATATGTCATCCCATACGCTCTGTGGCCAATGCATATCTTGACACTTAAGTGGCAATTAAAAGCCAAGGTTCCTTAGATGCCCCACACGCTCTGTAGCATGTTAATACGTCATCCCACACGTTCTGTGGCTAATGCATATCTTGACATCCAAGTACCCGAACGTTACACATAATTCATTTAGATGCCTCACACGCTCTATGGCTAATGCATATCTTGACATCCAAGTAGACCATTAAACAAAAAGGAGTGACTCCAAGAGTAAGAGATGTAACTTGCGCCACACGTTTTGTGGGTTGAATCCATGGAATGTCTCACACGTTCTGTGGCCAACACTTGAACCCATGGTCCATACAATCTACATCCCTCCTTGGCCCCAAAATCCTAAGTGTCAAATGTTATAGATCTCATTCATTATTCTATCATTTAAGTGCACATGTGATGGAGCATATAACCAAGTGCACATTTTACCACATATGCAATAACACATAATTTTAAGAACTAAGCAATTCATTTCCCATTCATAATTAAAAAAAAAAAAAAAAAAAAAAAAAAAAAAAAAAAAACTACACTTCATCTCATACACATACTTCATATATTAGAGTATTTAAAGAGCGTTATATTAACATATAAAGTAATAAGAAAATTATGAAATTAGCCCTTACGCATCCAATACTACACATGATTATGTAAACAACACCTAATTCAGATACTCACAAAGGAATGAACCAAAGTAATAAAAAAAAAATGCTAAATCATTCTTTAAATAGCTAGTTTATGATAGAATGGATTTAATCAAGTCAAGAACCTAATTTAACCCCTAAAATCATAAAATCAAAATAATGCCGAATTAAATTGACAAGGAACAATAAATCAGCCCTTATCATAATAAAGCTGAAATGTGATCAATTTAATCAATGAATGTATCAAAACAGCCCCTATGAATCATAGACTAGAGTAGGATAAAATTTATTAAGTAAAACACTAAACAATCCCTAATCATCAAAATCAGGTTATATATATTTAATTCAAATACGGACGTTAATAGCCCTTAAACCATTAATAGAAACAATACATAACATGGAACAGTTAGGAAGAAATGGATTTAATTAACTCATAGTGCCAACGGCCCCTAACATCATGACTAAAACAGTACCTAACATGGATTAAGTAGAATGGAATGAAAATCATTGAGTACAAGTACCAACATCCTTTAAAATCATCATTAAAACTGTATCTAATATGGAATATTTATATATCATAGAATCCATCCATAGTAACATTTAACAACCCCTTAAAATTAATATATATATATAATGTAGCATGAAATATATATATATATATATATCAACAGAGTTTTAAAAGAAAATATCAATATACATAGGTACATTTAAAAGATATTATCATGAAAACATACAAGAGATATAAAGAGTAGGAAAAATATAGGTACACCAAAAAGGTATTATTATGTAAATATACAAGAGATATAAAGAATAGGAAAATACATGCGATATAGCAACTACAAGGCTACAAAATCCTAAGCATTAATTTAAGATTTAGAAGAGTAAGAAAACACATGTGGAGAGAGTATGATGGTTGTGCTTGCAGGATGACAATGTAGCTAGATTCATCCCTTAGATAAGGGTCTTCGAGCTCTTCCTAGGAGTGTAAAACGGTGGTGAATGCAGTCTAGGTTATAAGGCCTTCTTCTCTTTCTACTCTTTATGTTCTTTTCCAATGGATACAGGTTGTAAGAAAATGTAACTAGTTCCTTTTCTCCTTCTCTTTTCTTCTCTCTTTTCTCTCTTCCTATCTTTTCTTCTCTCTTTTCAAAATAGTCAAAATAATGATTGCCAATGGCTAGCTAAGCTTTGGAGAAAGAATACTAATCAACATATAACCTTCCCTAATTGGAGGTGTAAATCAAGGAATACGATTGATGAGAGTTGTAGGTACCATGGACCTCCGCCGCCCCGCGGGATCGCAATACGGCGCGTAGCGCGTGTGAACACGCTAGGGTTCGACCCTAATGAGATGAGATGGTATCCCCTGGGTATCAAATGCCAAGGGGGGTACACGTTATGGGTAAAAAGGAGTCGCCACCTAGAAAGGGTCTAGGACCCATAAATTTCTCCCCCAATCAAGGGAGAGAGACTAATGACTCTGATGGATAAGGTTGGTTTGCACCAAGATTCTAGACAAGTGTCAAGTGACAGACTGGGAAGGTGTTAGGCACCCAGTCTGCCCGACCCTAAGGCCGGTCTCTTTTTGTTTGACCAAAGTTTGTTTGTACCCTACTAACTAGTCCTAAATCTAGGTCACTGAAAACCCTAAACTAGGTATCTAAGCATGACATGCGAAAACCCTAAACCAAGTGTCTAAATTATGCTAGCTAGGTTATGATGCAAATAATGAAATGATTACGGTAATTAAAATTAAAAAAACAAAACCTAAATGATTTAATTGATGTATTATGAGTCTTAGATTAAGCTAATGAAATAAGCCTAAACCTAGGATTAGTTGAGCAATTTATGAAACCCTAAATTAAACTAACTCGATTAATTAAGCCTAACCTAGATGGATGATTAATGAATTTATGAAATCCTAAATTGAATTAATTAAATGATTAATCCTAATCCCTAGTAATTTGTGAAATGAATTATTGCAATCCTACTTAATCTAATTAAAAAGATTTACAATTTAAATGAGACCTAATTAATTTATAAAAAAAATGAAGTGGATTAATTACATTAAATGGAAGCATTTTACTAGTCTACCTAATCTAGTTTAGGAAGATTAAAACTGAACCTATGGTTTAATTAAATAAATTATGAAACCTAATTGGACTAATTATGTCTACTTTAAGCTAATCCTAAGATAAGTTAAACATTTTTTTCAAAACCCTAATAAATCTAATGAGAAGAGAATCTTTTAACTAATTAATCTAGTTAATTATCCTACATTAAATAACTAATTAGTTGATTGATTAAAATAAACAAACCACTAGAAGGAACATGACTGGTAATTACACAAGTTTAATAAATTGAATTAAATGAAGAAATCAAATGCAATGATTTAAAAAGCTAAATTAACAAACCACAACTAAATAAACAACATTTAAAATGACTAATTACATTAACTACACATTAACTACGTTACTTTAATAAATCTAGATTAATACTACACTAATGCAAGTGAATGTTGGGGTACAAAAAAATAGGAGATAGTAGAGAAACCCAAATCCCCAAATACGTCCTAATGCTACGAGCCGGTTTGAGGGGCCAGCCACGCCCGTCCTAAACTAAACACGCCCTAAACTACGTCTCATACATTATTTAGAGGGAAATAAAATGAAATCATTTGATTTTAAATTTTAAAATTAGGGGAATCTCAAACCTAAGTTCTAGGACTAGACACATTACAGAACTGAAATCAAACTAAAATGGATAAAAGAAAAATAAAATATAAAAAAAAAAGGGAAAGATTCCACATAGAAATGAAATAATAGGTTGGGGGCATATTACAATTTGAATTACAAAAATAAATAAATAAATAAAAATGAAATGAATAAATAAAAGAAAATGAACACAAAAAAAAAGATAAAAGGGAAGGAGATGGGATTTCGGCCACAGGGAAAAGAAGAAAAAGAAGAAGAGAGAAAAGAGAAGAAGTGAAGGAAGGTGGAAACCCAATCCTCATCTCCTTCTGCAGTTCAATTCACCATCGATAACCCACCCTTGTGTCTGTAATAATCCCAATCCCCATTTGAAATATCAAGATTAGCATTCGATTGGATAATCTATAACAAGCAAAACCCTAAGAGGATAAAGGGGAAGACTCCGGCTTCTTGCTCTTTCGATTTCTCTCTGCTTTCTGAAACCCCTCTCAAACCCTTGACCAGTAAATCCAAAAGAAAAGAAGGGAAAGAAAATATGTCCACACAATTTCCAAGTTAATGCACACAATAACAAATAGGGAAGGTAAATTGCAAAACAATTCTTTGAACCCACAACAAATCTCAAAAGCAGACATGACTTGCCAACACCAGAATTTCCAATCAGCAAAAGCTTGAACAGATAATCATACTCCTGATTCATGACTGTATATCGCTAAGGAAAACTGAACTACGAGCAACGACGGCGATAACGAAAGACTCCTCCGGTTCTCCGGCACGAATCCAAAGCGAAACTCGTATCTTCGCCAGAAAAGATGAACAAAGAGAGAGAAAAGGATTTTCAATCGAAACAAATGTTCAGAGAAGAGTCCTCTCTTTGCGCCCTTTCCATTGGTATGAAGTGATGAGAGAGGTGGTAGCTGGTTGAACGACTGATAACTTTGGGAAGTGGTCCTGGAACCATGGCGGAACCTCGAAGCAAACTTGGAATGAATTTATTTTCCTGCGTAGCCGATATCCCTCCAAGGTTCTGCAAGGGAATCCGGGAAATTGAACTCGAAGCGGCCATTAATGCGTTGAAAGAGACCAGAGTACCAGACCGAAATCCTTCGCTCCTAACTAAACAGAGGCACAGATGGAAGCGGAAATGAGTAGATGGAAAGAGGTGGAGAGAGAGAGAGAGAGAGAGAAGAAAAAGGAAGTGGTTTTGTCATGGTAAAAGAGAAAAGAAGACAGGAAGAAGAAGAAGAAAAAGAAGGAGGGGACAGTTGAGTTCGGTTAGGAGGAATAGAAGTAGCAGGAGAAGAAGAAGAAGAGAGTGGAGAGGGGCGGCTGGAGACTCGGTTGCAGCAGCAGGGAAGGGTGCGGTGGCAGGAGAGAAAAAAAAAAGAAAAGAAGAGAAGAAGAAGAAGAAAAGAAAAGGAACTAGTTGCAGGTTCCGCTGGAGAAAGAAAGAAAAGAAGAGAAGAAGAAGAAGAGGGGAGGGTTAGGTTATAGGTAAAATTCTGATCCAAGGGTCCAGATTGAAAGAACAAAAGTAACTTAAAAAAAACTAAACCAAATAAAGGTAAACATGTAAAACTAAAAACAATTAAATTTAACTAAACTAAAAGAATCAATTAAACCATAATATCTTTAATTGGACCGGAATAAATCAATTTAAATCTAATAAACCATATTGAACCAAACTGAGACTAATTAAACATGATTAATTTCAATAAATAAATTAGCAACTAATATATTAATTAAACTAATTCTAAATCACTATTGGGAGGACAGAAAAATACCTTAAACCGGCTTTAATAAAAAAACAAGGGGAGATAACCCTTGTGCTTTAAGCCCCGAATCGAACCGAACCGGACAAGATCTCCCGGCTCAAGGAAGGATTAATGTATTAAACTTTTAAACTTGGAGAATCTTTGATTTTAGAGGGAATTAGCAAAAACCATATTCCTTCTCCCAAATCCTTTTTTAATTTTTCTCCTCCTCTCTTTTTGGAAGAGGGGAAGGGCTATTCTTATAGCCTTGGGACTTGGGATAATTCTCTCAAATTTCCGATGTGGGACTAAAAAACTAGAGAGAATTGTCCCAAAAGGCTTGCTTTTGGACAAAGGGGTTTGGGCGCCACGTGGCACCCTTTGGTTGCTCGGAATGGAATCTGATACCGAACTTTGGAGTCAACTTTCGGGGGTCATATCTTTCAAACCGTTTGTCGGAATTCGACGTGTAATATGTCGTTAGAAAGCTCAGTCCGAGCACTATCCAATGATGTGAGATACGATTGTAGTCTCATCCGAAAACCTTTACGAAAATACGCATAAAGTAGGGATCCGGATCATAGAATGAAAGAGAGAATCGGGCGTCGATTCGCATAGTTCTCGCATCAAAGTGTAATGTCCGACTTGAGGGGACAAACAACAATAATCCACAACATCAAATTCTAATTTTTTTGAAAACATTTTCTCTTGAAAATTTATAGAAAAAAAATGGTCATTTTCTACTCCAAGTTTGAAAATTCTCCAAGTCTAAAATATCCAACATGTAATCCTTCATATTGTCATCATTGCCGGGGGGTGACAAAATTCGGTGTCTACAAGAGTTTTTGTGATCAAATCACCCCTTCAAAATATCCTAAATCCATCCTATGAGTTATTATCTTATCCTCTTTCCAATCACTCACCTATTTACCTAAATAACTCATCAATTTACCTCAAATCTAATATCTCATCCCAATCACTCACATAATTACTTAAACAACACATCAATTTATCTCCAATCAAATTATCCCATTTTTAATCACTCATATATTTATCTAAGGAAGTCATCAATTTGTCTCTAATCAAATACCTCCTTCTCAATCACTCATATACGTACCTAAACAACTCATCAATCTATCTCTAATCAAATTATCTCATTTTCAATCACTTACATCCTTACCTAAATAAATCATTAATTTGTCTCCAATCAAATTATCTCATTTTCAATTACTTATATACTTACCTAAACAAATCATTAGTTTGTCTCCAGTCAAATATCCCCTTCCCAATCACTCATATACTTTCCTAAGGAAGTCATCAATTTGTTTTCAATCAAATATACATTTTCCAATCACTCACATACTTACCTAAACAAGTCATCAATTTGTCTCCAATCAAATTATTGCATTTCCAATCACTCACATACTTACCTAAACAAGTCATCAATTTATCTCCAATTAAATTATATGGGTAATCTTACTATTAGGATGAGGATAATATCTAAGGGTAAGAATCAAATGATTGATTGTCTAACTATCAAATTAATAATCAAAATAATATATATATATATATATATATAGACACACACACAAACACATATATGTATGTAAATAGATAATCATACCTTACATACATACATATATATAGTAAAGATACAATTTGGTACCTTTAGCGAAAAAAAAGAAAAAAATTACTTACATACTTACATTTATATATATATATATATAGTAAAGACAATATATACATGAACACTATAGGATATAAATACAGGATAAAGTAACCTTCAAGAGATAAATAAAAAAAAAATTAAATGAAATTCCAGAGGCATTACAGTATTAGGCCAGTTGGGCACCAGTTGTGCTAGGAGCCTGCACCGTGTACCAACTATTTATAAATGGGTTAATCGGGCTGGTCTAGGTCGGGCCATAAATATGTCGAGCTCAATCAGACCTATCGGTGTAAGCCTGGAATTGAGACCCTTATTCTCAATAGATCACAAAGAGGAAGTCCATCTTCTTTCTTTCTTTTTCCCACCAAATCTGATGGATCGCTGGATTCCAAAAACAACAAAATTAATCCATTATGATGATGTTGGTAATTGTGATGAAATCCCCAAGAGGGGACAGCATGAGCATTATCCTCCTTGATCCTAGTTTCAAAAAAAGTACAAAAGCATAAAACATTTGCGTGCTTGGTGGGATCAAAGTGAGTGCCTAATCGAGCTACCAACACCCAATATCCACTTTTCCCACTCCGACATGAATCGAGCTTGGCTGATTTGAATTTCACCCAATCCAATTGAATTGATTTTAAGTTGCGTGAAATCATGTTTGATAGTGGCCTAGCCTCAATGAAAGGTAAACAATTTAGTGTTTAATTTCCAGAAGAAAACAAAATATCAACCTCGTTTGATTTGTTTTATATAAAAATTAGGAAATTTATCTAGTACCACTCTTGTTTTGAAACCTTGCATGAGATACCATCCTAAATTCTAAAAAATATCAAATGTACCCATAAAGTCTAACACCGTTAGTTTAGAAATAAAAATTACTCTTTTGATCCTAAAATTAAAAGAGTAATAAAAAAGCCACTTTTCATCCTCTTCACCGCTTTTACTCTGTTTTCACCTCTTGTAATCTGTTTGAATCCTAGGATGAGAATGCAGCAGCCCAGATTAAGAGGATGCAGCAGCCATTGAAGGGTGAGCTTTGTAGGGTCTGTCGAAAGAGGATGAGCCATTGAGGGTGACCCTCAGATCTGACCCCCTCGCCCTGCATGTTGCAAAATGAGAATCATATGAAACCAGTCAAAATACTAAGAAATTAGGCACGCATTGCAAACAGTATTGTTTTACTCATCCAGTGAAAATGAAAACTCACCGAAGGGTGAAAACATTTAAAACCAAGAAAAAAAAAACCCCTAAGGCTATGTTTGGTTGTAAGGGGAATTATAGGAATTGAAGTGAAATTTTCATACTAAAAAAAAGAAATATATGTAATCATCACCCATGTGATTTTAACATCAACTTCAAATCATTCCATATTTGGTTATAAAATTTCAATTTACTTTTCATCAAAACCCTATAAAATAAAAAGTACATGTAAAATATATCAATACTAAATATGGTTAAAAAATTAAGTAGTTTATATAAGCATATGAGGTAATGAATAAAAATTTCTTTTTAAAGTATGAAAATTTCACTTCCCTTTCCTTAAATTCCCATTGCAACCAAACAGAGCCTAAGTACAATTTCTAGTGAAGGAAGTGACAGAGAAAAGAATAAATAAACAATAGAATATCACCGATAGAAGATGATAATATGATATAAACCCTAAATTTTAAAAAGCATTGAAAGTTATATTTGAGGCAATAAAAGGAAAAACGAAGAAAACTTTGAACACTCATATGAAACGAGTATATAAAGGAAACTTAGCTTGTTATGCTTACACCTGGTGGGATTTTTCGGCTCCCTTGAATACTTCACCTGAAGGAAGAATAGCTGAGAATCAAACCTTAGATCAATAGAAGAACAAGCAAAGACGGAAAATGGAGGATATTAAATGAAGACCGTTATTCGATACCATGGCTGCTAGGGGTGAAACAGGGCCGGGTTTCTTAAAACCCTAACCCAACCCTAGGTGCCCAAAACTCAACCCTACCCTAACCCAACCATATCGGGTTCATACTCAGCCCCAACCATACCGGGCTCAGGGTTGGGCCGGGTTGACCGTAGCTAGTTTTCTTAGTGGAATCACATTCCGATAAGTACGATTCAATTCCAATTCCAATTCTTCAAACCACTCCACTACCTTTAAACTTTGAAAAACATTGACCGTAATTGACCCTCCGCCCCCCCTAAACCCTAAATTCCTCAAAGTGCCAGCATGTGCTAAGAGTCTAAAGAGAAAGGGTCCCTTCTACTAATGAAGTTCTCTTGTCGATTTTTAAAAATCTTAGGAAAGCTTCCTTGTCATGTTTTGGCTGCTTTCTTTATCCATACAATAGGATGCAATGATATTATGGGTTGAGTTAAATCTTGGCCACAATGGACGTCCAGGTTGAGAATTGTCACCAAATCCCCAAATGGGCCAAGCCCAACCCAAAATATTAGACAGGTGGTGTTGTTTCCTGTCCATATGTGCAATGTTCTAGTGTAAAATAAATAAATAAATAAAAAATAAAACTCAATATTTTCAATAGAGAACTCAAAAGTGAATGCAAATTCCAAGGCCTTAAGGGTTTCTAGTTTCTACTTTCTGTGATTTTTGCATTTGGAAAGAGCAAAGGAGTTAGGGAGCTAGGGATTAAAAATACATTATCTAGTCATATAGCATATACTAGGGTGAGAAAACATTATTAGTTAAACATAATAATAATCAGGGTTAGACTCAGGGCAGGTTAGAGTCGGACTGGGTTTTCTATGCCTCGACCCAGGCCCGGCCCAACCCCATATAGGGTTGGGTCGGGTTGGGCTGGGTTGGCCCTCATAGTCGGGTTAGATGGGGTTTGGGCTCAAGGTGGGTTAGGGCGGGTTCGGATCATCAGGGCTAAACTTACATCCCTAATGGCTGCTGTTGCTACCGCCACCGCAGCTGCTGCTACCGCCACCGCAACCGCAGCTGCTGCTACCGCCACCGCAACTGCTGCTTAAAACTCCATTTCTCCTTCTCTCTCGCAGATGAGCCGATGAGAAAATGAGAAATTTTACCCTCTTGATGTACCACATCGGAGAAGGTGAAGCCTTAATTCGAATCAGAGAAGGTGAAGCCCTTCAAGGGTAAATATGTCATTTAAAAAATAACAATAGTGACACATCATCATTTGACATTTGTGAGCTAACAGAATCGATTTAAGAGTCATTATTTTTTCAAAACATGGTATACACTACATTTTTTGGAATTTAGGGTGGTATCTCATATAAGGTTTCAAAAGAGGAGTGGTACAAAATAATTTTCCTAAAAATTATATTCCTTTTGGGAAAGGTTGGGTATGCCGTCGGTATACTCTTCCTCTCATGGAAAGGTCCCTATGCTCTTCTCATCCCAGCCCTTCACTGGTTGAGCCACTAACTCCGAGAAAGCCAACAACATACTTAACCTCCTCGCTCTCATTCTTGTTTTAATGTTAGTCAATGGATGATAAATTATATTCTCTTTTAATATTTGAAAAAAAATGATCTGAACACCTAAAATTCTGCCTAAACTGAATCCAAACTGTATCTGTTAGAATTTATATTTTTTTTATTATAACTAAGTTTCAAAATGAGGTTTTTCTTTTATGTGTTTTATGACTTGTATTGGTGTAGGACCCTTAGGGTCAAGGTAGTGGAAAAGGGTCAATAACACCCTATGGGTGCCCTAAATTCCATTCATGGCCATTACCATGAGTGGAGAGGTGGGGCAAAGAGAATTTATTGGGATTAATTTCATTTATGAAATTAATTCTTAATTCATGCCATAGGTTATTGCCAAATGGAGGTAAATGGTCAATGTCATTATGTGGGTGCCCTAAAGTCCATTCATGGTCATTACCATGAGTGGGGAGGTGGGCTAGGAAATGGTCAATAACACCCTATGAGAGCTTTAAATTTCATTCATGGTCATTATCATGAGTGGGGAGGTGGGCCAAGGAATTGATTGAGATTAATTCAATTTATTGAATTAATTCCCAATTCATGTCCATATGACATTATTCTCCAATTAACTTGCCATTAGTTGGAGGTTACTCTTGGGGAATCCAAAAGGGTGCAAGGGTTGGTTTTGGGTCTATATAAACCCAACCAAATACCTTGCAGAGATATACATTCACACATTCACACTCCATCTATTTCTACTCTTTGCAACCATACAAGTCTTTTTCTTTCTCCTTTTTTTCTCTAAGTCTTGTGTAACGTTTGAGGGGGCTGCTATGCTGTAGCTTTTTGCTCCTAGAAGGGACTAGAAGAACTATCTCATCTTCTAGTGGAAGGTTGTTTTATCCTGGAGGTAGAGATGCAGAACAACTCTTGGCAGTAGAGGGCATCAATTACCTTAAAGGCAGCACTACAAGTGTGACTCAACCTCAATTCTGATCGAAGCTTCTTTAGTTGTTGTGGTGGTGATTCAATATCCATTTGAAGTTTATCCCCGTCTCATTTCAGCCAAGGATCAATATTACAACATCATAGTAGTTTCTACTGCAAAAGCTTTGTATTGCAATTTGTTATATTTTTGTAAAAAATTGTAGTACAATTACCCAACAGTATCAAAACCTAATAGTGAACTTAATAAAGAATTGAACCAAGTCGGTATAGTTATGATTTGGAAATTTGACTCTTATCCAGTTTCGGTTTTGATTTCCACATTTCGTATCTTAAACTGAATCAATAAACCAAAACTGAACTGATTGACACCCTTATTCTGATTCAGCATTTACATATTGATAACTTGTATAAAGTAAGCTTCATATTATGATATGAAGGGTATAGGCACACATGATATTACTAATGGACGCAGGTGAAATAGCAGTCCTACACAAGTTGCTTTCTAATACTTTCTGCCAGAGGGGGGCCACGTTTAGTCCCATGCGTGTTATAAAGGAAAAAGCTGAAAGTCCCAAACTGCTCAAGCAAGTCCTGAATCCCATTCGAAGCGTGTGATAGAAAGGAAGAAACGAAGGTCCTAAACTTCTACTTCTACTTCTTATTTTCAGATCTCCCTCTCTCTCTCTAGATCTCTCTCTATAAAAAACCACTCTCTCAAGGCTCTCTCCTGGGCACCTCCAACAACCAAGAACGCAGCGCCGTCCATCGCATTACCAACATCTGCTTTCTCTCTCTCTCTCTCTCTCTCCCTCTCTCTTTCTGTTTGATTTGTTCTTTTCTTCAAGGTAATTCTCCTAAACTTATGTTAAATCTTCATGAAATGAAGTTTTGGGTTATAAATTTGTCTATGAGGCATCATCGTTTTATCAATTATATTTCCTTTAGGGAGTTTTTAGTGTTGGATTTATATATGTTGCTCTTACTTTGGGAATAGCTTACACATACATTCCTGAAAATAATCAATGTTTACTGTGTGCTCTCTAATCTGGGACATGTTAGTACCTACGTTACTTCATCAAACCAAGCCCGGATCCTATCCATCCTGTTGTACACTCCAAATCCATCTCACATTATCCATGTGATGTGGGGAGAGATTGAATTCTATGCATGTATGTTCGCCTAGATGTACATGCAATGACAAAACCAGATAGCTAGACTTATTTTAAAGGGATTATTCCGGCCTTATTTTTCCACCATATAAATGTAGGTATCATGGACCTCCGTTGGGATCGCGATATGGCGTATAGCACGTGTACACACGCTGTCATCAAAATGCCAAGGGGGGATACATGTTATGGGTAAAAGGGAGTCGCCACCTAGAAAGGGTTTAGAACTCATAAATGTCTCCCCCAATCAAGGGAGAGAGACTAATGACTCTGATGGATAAAGTTGGTTTGCACCAAGATTCTGGACAAGTGTCAAGTGACAGACTGGGAAGGTGTTAGGCACCCAGTCTACCCGGCCCTAAGGCCGTTCTCTTTTTGTTTGACCAAAGTTTGTTTGTACCTTACTAACTAGTCCTAAATCTAGGTCACTGAAAACCCTAAACTAGGTATCTAAGCATGACATGTGAAAACCCTAAACCAAGTGTCTAAATTATGCTAGCTAGGTTATGATGCAAATAATGAAACGATTACGCTAATTAAATAAGCCTAAATGATTTAATTAATGTATTATGAGTCTTAGATTAAGCTAATTAAATAAGCCTAAACCTAAGATTAGTTTAGTAACTTATGAAACCCTAAATTAAACTAATTCGATTAATTGAGCCTGACCCAGATGGATGATCAATGAATTTGTGAGATCCTAAATTGAATTAATTAAAATGATTAAACCCAATCCTTAGTAATTTTTGAAATAAATTATTGCAAGTCTACTTAATCTAATTGGTAAAAAGATTTTTAAATTAAATAGGGCCTAATTAAATTAGAAAAGTTAAATGGGCTAATTACATTAAATGGAAGCATTTTACTAGTTTACCTAATCTAGTTTAGGAAGATTAAACTGAAACTATGGTTTAATTAAATAAATTATGAAACCTAATTTCCCTAATTATGTTTATCTTGAGCTAATCCTAAAATAAATTAAGCTCTTTAACATCGAATCATCAAGTATCAAAAAGATGTTAATAAACACGAAGCATGGCAAACATGATATTGGCTAACCTATCTAAATCTAATGATTATCAATATGGCAAGATATCCGAATCTAAATTAAATACACAATTAATCCTAAAGGGACACACTATTTGAGATAAAAAGAAATGGACCGAAACGGATTCATTTTTGTCAACCCGAGAACCCAAGTAACACACCTAATGCTACAAGCCGGTTTGAGGGGGGCCAGCCACACCCATACTACCCTTACGTCCTAGACTATGTCCCACCTATGTTATGAAGAGGGAAACAGAAAAAAAAATCATTTGAATTTTGAATTAAGGAAAAGTAAGTTGAACTAGACTACTTTGAATGGATGAGATTTGATGATCTAAGTAATCTATCTAGTTTACTTGATTAAAGCTAAATCTAGGTTCAAATACATTATTATACTTAATTAGATGGATTGAAAATATTTTAAACTAATCCTAAAAGGTGAGATGAACATATCATAAGGCCCCAAAAGGACTAATGAGATAAACATTATGCTAATTAGACTAAATCATTTTACTAACTACATTTACACAAAGCAAATTAATAAAATAAGCTATAATAAAATGGGAGTTTGATTAAACTACTAGAACAACTAAATCAACCTACATTGCAAAACAAAAGAAAAAAATAAGGTGAAAAATCAAACTTTACAAGACTTAAACACATTGGGAATTTACAAAACTGATTTCAGAGATTCCAGTAAGGATTATAGCAACAACAGTGTCTTTACTCATGGTTTTTTGACATGATCAGATGCCTTCGTAACCCAAAGTGTCAACCACATGTGGTGCCATAAAGCTCGGTTAGAAACAGTAGAAGAACACATACAAGGCCCTAGGCAAGGTTGGATCGATACCATGGAGAAGTGAGGTTGAAGATGATGGTGATATGGTTCAGATTTTGACAATGGAAGGAATGAAGGTGAGGATGGATTTGGTTGCAGGTTTAGACATGAATGATGCGGCCAAGTGAAGGAAAGAAGAAGAAGATGGTGGAATTCGGTTTCAGCAAAGGAAGAAAAGAAAGAAAAGAAGAGGAAGAAGAAGAAGAAGAATAAGGAGAAAGGTGAATTGCAGGTTCGGTTGCAGCAGCAGGGAAGAAGAAGAGAAGAAGAAATGGTTGGTGGTTGCAGCAGCAGGGAAGAAAAGAGAAGAAGAGAAGAAGAAGAAGAAGAGAAGGAGAAGGAGTTGCGGGTTCTGTGGCTGCCGGTTAGTGGTTGCAGCAGCAGGGAAGAAAGAAAAGAAAAAGAAGAAGAAGAAGAAGAAGAAGAGAATTGCAGCAGCAGGGAAAAGAGAAGAAGAAGAAGAAGAAGAAGAAGAAGAAGAAGAAGGAGGAGAAATTCGGTCACAGGAAAAAAAAAAAAGAGGGATGAGTTCAGGTTTGGCCAAGGAACAACAAGGGAAGGGGAAGGGAAGGTTGCAGGTATGATGAAGAGAAAGAGAATTATGGCTTGGGATTTCGGTCATTGAGGAAGAAAGGAAGAAGAAAAAACAATGAGATTAGGTTAGGGCTGAGATCCTAATCTAAGGGTCTAGATTGGAAGAACAAAAAACAATTTAAAAAAAAACTAAACCAAATCAAATCTACTTAAGTAAACATGTTAAAAAAAAAAAACCAATTAAACCTAATTAATCTAAAAGAATTAATTAAACCTAAATACCTTTAATTGGACCAGAATAAATCAATTCACATCTAATAAACCGTATTGAACCAAACTGAAACTAATTAAACATAATTAATCTAAATAAAACAATTATTAATAAATTAGAAACTAATCTATTAAATTAGATAAACTAGTTCTAAATTGCAATTAGGAGAAGAAAAATACCTTAAACCCGGCTTTAATCAAGAAACAAGGGGAAATAACCCTTGTGCTTCAAGCCCAAAATCGACTGCTATCCTTAATGTAATCCTTCATATTGTCATCATTGCTGGGGGTTGACAAAATTCGGTGTCTACACCAGGATTCATCAACTCCTCTAGACTGCTAAAATTTTTAATCTTCTGAATGGTGGGTCGGTGGGATATTTTGGGGTAGAAAGGGGCTTATGTCAAGGGGATCCACTTTTTCCTATGCTCTTTATTATTGTGGACGACGTGCTCTGTAGAGGTCTTTCTGATCTTGTAGCCAAGAGGAAAATAAAAGCTCTAAATGGGCTGTGTGGAGTTGCAACCCCAACTCACAGCTTGTTCGCGGATGATATTTTTGTTTTCTCCAATGCTTCAATCAGGTATGTGAAGAACTTAATGGTCTTTCTTTCTAGATATGAGGAATATTCTGGACATCGGATAAACCTTGAGAAGAGCGAGCTATTCCTTGGCTCTCTTCCTGCCTAGAGAAAACAAGCTATTATTGATAAGCTAGGAATTTTGGTGTATAACTTCCCTACCCGGTACCTGGGTGTGGAGATTTTCAAAGGAAGAGTGAAGGAGTCTTGCTTTCGATCTTGGACAAGGTAAAAAGGCCGTCTTGCATGGTGGAAAGGGAAACTTTTGTTTATGGTTGGGAGAGTGGAGCTTGTGTCCTCCGCTATTATGGGTATGGCTAATCATAATTTTGCAGTCTATTGGTGGCCATCTTCCTTGATTCCTATTATGGAGCTATGGATGAGGAACTTTATTTGGACTGGCGAGGCTGATACTTCCAAAAAAATTACTGTCAAATGGGAGATGTGTTATAGGCCGAAGGAGGAAGGTGGTTTGGGATTAAGAAGACTGAGAGACCTGAATAAATCTCTTCTTAGCAGCCTGACGTGGAGAATCAAGCCTGATGACTCACTGGCATACAAGTTCTTGAGGGCTAGATTCTTAAAGGGGGATGGTTCCTTAAGGTCTGGTTACAGGTCATCTTCTATATGGCCTGGCGTCAGAAAAATGTGGAGTTTCATCTCGTCAAATGAATGATGGATGGTTGGAAATGGCAGGAAGATTAACTTATGGACTGATAAATGGGTTGGTGGGTTCTTAGTTCATGAGCTTGCGGAGGTGGGGGAGAGTGGTAATCTGCCTTCTATAGGGAAGGTTGCCAGATTTATTGATAATTTTTAGTGGAATTTGCCTCAAGTACAATCCTTTACAATGAATGATATTTTTAATTTGATTAAAAATATTAAAATTCCTCTTTATGACTGTGAGGATATTTGCTTTTGGAAATGCTCTCTGGATGGATCTTTTAATTCGAAGTCGGCTTGGGATGAAATAAGGATTCGTAATCCTAAAGTTCCTTGGGCCCCTCTAGTTTGGTGTAAAAAGCTACAACCTAGGATGTCCACCTTTGGATGGTGTCTGGTTCATGGGAAGTTGCCTTCGAAATATGTGGTGAGGAAGAGAGGGATTGCTCTTGATTCAAAGTACAACATGTGTGGTGTGGAAGAAGAAACTGTGGACCATATTTTCCTCCGCTGCCCCTTCTCTATGAAAATATGGAGATTCTTATGTGGCTGTTTCAATATTGGGTGGACGAATCCTGGATCCGTGCCTTTGCTCTTCCAATGGTGGAAAAGAATGCTTAGTCATGTTTGCTACAAAGAAGCTTGGGAGATGGGGTTGGTCATGTGGCAGACAATATTTGGAGAGAGAGGAACACGAGGCGGCATGATGATAGATTGAGGCATCCTAGGCACGTTTGCCAAGTGATCATTGATGAGTTAAGGAATAACAAGCCTAGTAATAAAGGTGCTGTTAGAACTATAGCTGATATTATGTGTTGTAGGAAGTTGGGTTTGAGTATTCAGGCTGCGCCTTCTAGACTAATTTTAGAGGTTTTCTGGAGTAAGCCTTATATAAATTGGATCAAGCTGAATTTTGATGGGAGCTCAATGGGTATAACCCTAGTCAAGCGGGTGCAAGTGGAATTTTTAGAGATCATTTGGGAAGAGTGTTGGGATCCTATAAAATATTTATGGGGATTATGGGAGTTTTTGAAGCAGAGATGGAAGGGCTTATGGAAGGCCTTATGCGCGCAAGAGATATGGGCATAAATCAGTTATGGGTGGAGTAAGACTCTAGTGCGGTGGTGACATTGGTGCAAAAGAAGGTCCCATGGTTTGCTACTCAATGATGGACTTTTCTGAAATCATACTTGGATGGTATCACCTAGAAAATATCTCACAAATTCAAAGAGGCCAATATAGTCACTGACTATTTAGCTAGAGATGCAACAAAGTCTGCAGTTTCAGAATCAAATATTGTATTTCCTGTCCATAATGTGGATCTCCTTGGTAGAGACGCTAATGGTAGACCAAATTGTAGATTTTGTTAATGTGTTTCTCCTTTCCCCCTACTGATGGCATTGTCCAAGGTGGGGAGCTAGGAGAATGAGGTTTCTGTTTTCTTTGCTCTGTACTGATGTTCTCTTTTTCTTATTATTTTCAATAAAAATATTCTTTTAGCAAAAAAAGGGGGCGGGGGGCGTAAAATCTCAAACTATTACGGAATTTTTCTAGAGGCATCCCCAAGTTGGTTGTGTAAGAATCAACATTGATGGTTGTTCTTTAGGGAACCCTAGGAACTCAAGAGTGGGTGGGGGTTTTTTGAGATCATAATGGTGTCCCTATTTGATGTTTTTCTTGATATGAAGGTATTGCGTCGAATTAATAGGCAGAGTTTGTAGCTTTCTTTGATGCGGTTAAGATTGCAAGACAGTTTAACCTATCTCTGATCTAGGTGGAAAGTGACTGGCAATTAGTGGCAAGTTTTATAAAAGATGACATGATACCATGGTGCTTTAAACAGAGATGGTAGTCTTCTAAATGGTACTTAAATAGTATCTTTTGGAAGTACTCATTGTTTCCTGAATTAATATGGTGGCGAACGGATTGACATAACATGCTATCTGACTAGGGTTTCTTTGTTTTGAACTCCTCTCAGTTTTGTTTTGAATGACTTAGTTGAGATGCCCAAGATTAACCTCTTACACGTCTTCTTGAATTTCCTTTTATGGGTTTTCCTGTCTACAGAATCAAGCCAAAGTAGACAAGTTGACTCTATTTTTGTGATGCTACATGGTAGTTTCATTTTACCTTTTCACTCATTTTAATATATTCTTTTGCTAACTTTTTAATGAAAAAAAAAAAAAAAAAAAGGAAATTACACATCCCTCCCAGTACTTTGCCTTAATACCACTTCCCCCCACGTACTTTGAAAAATACCACTCCCCACCCCTGTATTTTAAAGACTCTATCAATCGTAGCCCTTCCGTTAGAGAACCCTGTTAAGTGATGATATCAGCCTTAATTTATGATATTAAATCCCCAAATTACCCTTCTATGATACAAAATACCAAGACATGTCTTTAGAACCTTAAAAGGGGTTTTGTGGACAATCTGAAACAGTAGATCACTTGTTGGAGCTCACCTGAAGCTAACCTCATGGAATCCTCACAGAAACCCTAGATATCACCATTCTTTGCAGTATATCACTGTCATGATGCTGCCGCAATAGCCTCCACTATCGCCATCGTGGAATGTCTAAAGCCCATTCTCTTCTCTTCCTTGCTCAGATCAGCATCGTGACACCGCTGCAAAGGATCCACTATTGCCTCTGCAACTCCTCCCATGTCCAACAAAGTTTATTCTGGACTTTTTCCTTCATGTGTGGGAATGGACTTGAACTGGGTCGTTAGAGCTATACATCGTTGTCGTCAAGTATAGCTTTTGGTCATCGGAAGGTACTCCATTCTCACTTAATAAAATTTGGGTTCTTAAAAGAAGTTTTTATTGTAAATAATTTGCTTGCCATGTATGCGGATTTCAGCTTTTTGTTGGATGCACAACAATTGTTTGATGAAATGCCTAACAGAAATGTGGTAACATGGACTACAATAATCTCTGCATGTACTTTTGTTGGATGTCCTCTTGAAGCATTGAGGTACTTTAACTGGATGTTGGGGTCTGGATCAGAAATGCCCTAATTTCTAAATTTTCTGCAGCTCCGAAAGCACGTGCCCTCTTGGGGAGTCTCAAATTGGGTAAGTCAATCTTGGAAATATTCCTAAGGTACCTATGAAGATTTGAAAAGAGAGACGAGAAGTGAAAAGGAAGGAGAATGCCTAAGTTGGATATGCAATTTCTCCCAGAATGGGCGAGTTGCGAAGAGGGAGGAGAAGACCTTATTGCACTCTTTCTTCTTCTCCGCATCAAGAAAGCTTGAAAGCAGGTCCAGCCAATGATCGAAGTCCAAATACATAGCAAATGAGGAAAAAAAGAGAAAAAGGATATGTATTAGACACAAGGGTAATAGTGTCTTTCTACATTTCATTTTAACATTGTCAGTGACTAATGGGACGATTGATAGAATCTTTAAAATACAAGGGTGGGGAGTGGTATTAAGGCAAAGTACAGTAGAGGGGGTGTAATTTCTTTAAAAAAAAAAAAAAAATGAGAGAGAGAAAGTAGATTTTCCCATTACATAGTTAGCTACAAATTCTCTTTTTTGAGAGACATGATCGGCCATTGGATTGCTTCAGTGCCCTTCAATCACCATTCTCGGAAAAAAAAAAAAAGACAAAATCATCAGGAGGTATTTTAAGAAAATTATTTGATGGTTGCAATGGTCTGATTCAACATCCTCTTAAAACACTTGACAGTTCAAACAAAAGGAAAGCAAACATTATTTACGTATAAGCAGTAATAATTATAAAAAAGTTCATCTCAATAAACCACACATAATACTTGCTAGAAACCTTGATTATTACAAACATATAATACAATGGTAGTGTTTAGAAATCTAAAACATATAACAATAAGCTACGAAATGAACAAGCAGCAACACTGATATTGTCATTCAAGCATTATCATCTCCTTCAGCAGAACCAACAGCATCAAGGTAGAGTTTATCTGGCCATGACCATTTGATTTTGTCCCCAACCTCGGATAACAACTCAAGTTTACCAAGGAACTTCAAGGCTTTTCTCATTCTTTCTTCACCTATTTCAGTTGGATCATCTCCATGGATCTCCTTCAGTATAGCCAATGGGAGTTTGGACAGAAGAAAACGGATCATTTCAACAAAACATTTTTTTAAGAAATCAATCTTTTTATCCAAATCATCATTTGTTTCCGCTTCCGCCATGAATTCAGAAATGATTAAAGATTCAGTTGTAACCAAAGCTTTGTGTTTTGAAGCCAATGAACCAAATTTTTGTCCTAAAGCATGAAAAGCTTGCTTAAGAACCTTGTTCTTGGATTCCTCAGACTTATACTCAGGCGAGACAATCTTTGTTCGGAACCAATGGTTGGGATTCTTCCATTGCAACCACACTTCTTTTGTTGATATCCATCTTGTTTCATCTATCATGCTGGGAGTTTTGATCTTCTGTTCAACATAGTAAATTATTTCAAATGACTCATCTAAGCACTTCATTAGAAACTCCCTACTGTCCTTGTGGGAAGGTGAAATCATCAATTTGTCAAGCATTCCTGAAATGACCAAGATTGATATGCAGGAAACTCTGCACTCAAATTTTACATCTTTTTTAGACCCCTTTGAAAATTGTTTCTCCAACCTCTCAAAAAAAAATTTCCCCGCAGCTTCTAATTTTCCTATGAAGTCATCACATTCAAAATCAGAAGTATCACATTCAGATATTAATTTGATGAGTTGGATGATCCCTCTTGCTTCTTTTTGTCCTTCTGATCATGTCTTTCATGGCCATTTTACACATCCAATATTCAAAAGTGGCACCCAGAGATGATGATAATACAGATTCACATCTGTTGCTGCCAAAAACCCCGTATGAATTGATCCTGCACAAGCACAGACGGCAGAGGCCAGGAGCTTTGTCCGGGGTTAGTCCTCCGACGCTCAAGTTAGGGTCGGCCGCACAGTTTTCAGTAAGGGAGTAATGGTGAGGATATTGATGCTTACCTTCTTCCTTCTTCTCGGGCCCTCTTATAAGGTTCCTAGGGTCTAGGGTTTCCCCTTGCCTTCCTCCCTTTCAGAGTCCCGCTCCAATACGTCCGTCCTTCTTGTGGGGAATATTCCCTTCATGCAAACGACGTGATAGAGCGTGATAGAGTCTTTGTACTCCTTACCTGGTGGGCGACACGTGTCCCGGTGGGCGACGCGTGTCCTCACCCTACTGAGCAATTGATTTGGCTGTATCAGGAGCCCCCTTACTCCCGCTAGGAGTCTCTTCCTGTGGGAGTAACCAAATTTTTCGTAATTATAATTTTTTCCTCTTTTTCCTGTCTTCGGCCTTATTCCTTCGGCTTCAGCCTTGCTTGCGACCTAGGCCTGTGGTCATCCGGGGTAAAGACCTTTGGTCGGCTCGGCTCGGCCTTACCCTGAGCCCCCAGCCGAGGTGAGGGGGACCTTCAATCAGGTCCGTTCGGCTTTGGCCTTGCTCTGAGCCCCCGGCCGAGAGAGGGACCTCGGTCAGGTCCGTTCGGCTTTGGCCGAACTCCGAGCCCCCAACCGAGAGAGGGACCTTCGGTCAGGTCCGTTCGGTTTTGGCCGAACTCCCAATCCGAGGTAAGGACCTTCGGTCAGGTCCGTTCGGCTTTGACAGAACTCCCAACCGAGAGGGGGACCCTCGATCAGGTCCGTTCGGCTTTGGCCGAACTCCCAACCGAGAGGGGGACCCTCGGTTAGGTCCGTTCGGCTTTGGCCGAACTCTGAGCCCCCAGCCGAGAGAGGGGCCTTTGGTCAGGTCCGTTCGGCCTTGGCCGAACTCCCAATCGGAAGTAAGGACCTTCGGTCAGGTCCGTTTGGCTTTGGCTGAACTCCCAACCGAGAGGGGGACCCTCGGTCAGGTCCGTTCGACTTTGTCAGAACTCCTAATTCGAGATGGGGACCCTTGGTCAGCTCCGTTCGGCTTTGGCCGAACTCCCAACCGAGAGGTAGACCCTCGGTCAGGTCCGTTCGGCTTTGGCTGAACTCCCAACCGAAAGGGGGACCGGTCAGGTCCGTTCGGCTTTGGACGAACTCCCAATCCGAGGTGGGGACCCTCGGTCAGGTTCGGCTTTGGTCGAACTCCCAATTTGAGGTGGGGACCCTCGGTCAGCTCCGTTCGGCTTTGGCCGAACTCCCAACCGAGAGGTGGACCCTCGGTCAGGTCCGTTAGGCTTTGGCTGAACTCCCAACCGAGAGGGGGACCTTCGGTCAGGTCCGTTCGGCTTTGGATGAACTCCCAACCGAGAGAGGGACCTTCGGTCAGGTCCGTTTGGCTTTGGCCGAACTCCCAACCGAGAGGGGGACCCTTTGTCAGGTCCATTCGGCTTTAGCCGAACTCCCAATCCGAGGTGGGGGGACCTTCGGTCAGGTCTGTTCGGCTTTGGCCGAACTCCCAACCGAGAGGGGACCCTCGGTAAGGTCCGTTCGGCTTTGGCCGAACTCCCAATCCGAGGTGGGGACCCTCAGTCAGATCCGTTCGGCTTTGGCCGAACTCCCAACCGAGAGGGGGACCCTTGGCCAGGTCCGTTTGGCTTTGTCCGAACTCCCAATCCTAGGTGGGGACCCTCGGTCAGGTCCGTTTGGCTTTGGCCGAACTCCCAACCGAGAGGGGGACCCTCGGTCAGGTCCGTTCGACTTTGGCTGAACTCCCAATCCGAGGTGGGGACCCTCGGTCAGGTCCGTTTGGCTTTGGCCGAACTCCCAACCGAGAGGGGGACCCTCGGTCAGGTCCGTTCGGCTTTGGCCGAACTCCCAATCCTAGGTGGGGACCCTCGGTCAGGTCCGTTTGGCTTTGGCCGAACTCCCAACCGAGAGGGGGACCCTCGGTCAGGTCCGTTCGGCTTTGGCCGAACTCCCAATCCTAGGTGGGGACCCTCGGTCAGGTCCGTTTGGCTTTGGCCGAACTCCCAACCGAGAGGGGGACCCTCGGTCAGGTCCGTTCGACTTTGGCCGAACTCCCAGTCCGAGGTGGGGACCCTCGGTCAGGTCCGTTCGGCTTTGGCCGAACTCCCAACCGAGAGGGGGACCCTCAGTCAGGTCCGTTTGGCTTTGGCCGAACTCTCAATCCTAGGTGGGGACCCTCGGTCAGGTCCGTTTGGCTTTGGCCGAACTCCCAACCGAGAGGGGGACCCTCGGTCAGGTCCGTTCGGCTTTGGCCGAACTCCCAATCCTAGGTGGGGACCCTCGGTCAGGTCCGTTTGGCTTTGGCCGAACTCCCAACCGAGAGGGGGACCCTCGGTCAGGTCCGTTCGACTTTGGCCGAACTCCCAATCTGAGGTGGGGACCCTCGGTCAGGTTCATTCGGCTTTGGCTGAACTCCCAACCGAGAGGGGGACCCTCGGTCAGGTACGTTCGGCTTTGGCCGAACTCTCAATCCTAGGTGGGGACCCTCGGTCAGGTCCGTTTGGCTTTGGCCGAACTCCCAACCGAGAGGGGGACCCTCGGTCAGGTCCGTTCGGCTTTGGCCGAACTCCCAATCCTAGGTCGGGACCCTCGGTTAGGTCCGTTTGGCTTTGGCCGAACTCCCAACCAAGAGGGGGACCCTCGGTCAGGTCCGTTCGACTTTGGCCAAACTCCCAATCCGAGGTGGGGACCCTCGGTCAAGTTCGTTCGGCTTTGGCCGAACTCCTAACCGAGGGGGGGACCCTCGGTCAGGTCTGTTTGGATTTAGCCGAACTCCCAACTGAGGGGGGGGACCTTCGGTCAGGTTCGTTCGGCTTTGGCTAAACTCCCAATCTGAGGCGAGGGCCCTCGTTCAAATCCGTTCGGCTTTGGCCGAACTCCCAACCGAGGGGAGACCTTCGGTCAGGTTCGTTCAGCTTTGGTCGAACTCCCAATCCAAGGTGAGGACTCTCGGTCTGGTCTGTTCGGCTTTGGCCTAACTCCCAATCCGAGAGGGGGACCTTCTGTTAGGTCCGTTTGGGCGCAAACCTCGAGGATTCGTACCTTGACGTGGCGGCACCATTAATGTTCGGGTTGTCGTACCGTCTTTCTCCCCATCTATATAGTGTGGGGGACCATTTGTGGGGCACTTTTCTTTTTTCCTTCGGAGAGCTTACCTTCGGTCTCAGTATTCCTTTAGAACAGCTCGTCCTCGTCTTGATTTCCCTTAGTTTAGCGACACCCAAAAGTAAGTTAATGTCTTGTTCGTCGGGCTACAGCCCATCGTCCTCTGAGAGGACGAAGTCAAACGGTAGGCATCGGAGTTCAGGGGAGGTCCGAGGGATGTCCTCGGATTCCACCGACTCCCCCTCTTCCCATGACTCATCATCCGCGGCTTCGCCGTCTGGGTCTGAGGGTGGCTCAAACAGTGCTGGATTTAGGGAGAGGGTGCTCGATTCTCGAGCTTAGACCATGGAGCCCTTAGAAGTGGAGGCTCTCAACATCGTATCCACGATGGACGAGCCCGAACTGGAGGAGCTGAGGGCCTCCTTCCGTATCTTGGACGCTTTCTAGCTTCGGATGCCCAGACCATCTGACCGATCCAGCTATCGGAACTCCGAGGAGCTGTGCTTGTATAAGGAGGAGTTTCAAGGCCGGCCTTTGGCTGCCCCTCCACCCCTTCTTCACCCGAGTGTTCGGCACTATGGGGTATGTCCGACCCAGATGACGCCGAACGGGTGGCGACAGGTGCTCAGCTTCATCGTCTTCTTCGTAAGGCACCAGAGGCCTCTCTCCCTCCCTCTCTTCATTAACTGCTTCCTCCTTCAGGCCTGCAAGGGGCTTTCGGGTTGGTATTACTTTTGCCCCCGGAAGGACCTTCGGCTTCTAAAGGGTTACCCGACGTCCATCCACGGGTGGAAGGAGAAGTTTTTCTTTGTGAGATCGTCCAAGGGGGTGCCCTTTGGCACTGTTTGGGATATCCCGGACCTTAGGGAGGTGAACTCCGCCCCTGCCCTATTCGGGGCAGACGCAGAGTCGTTGGTGATGGCGAGGCGACAAGAAGACTATCCTCCAGTCGAGGCCGACTGCCTCAAGTCCGACGCCATACTGTTCAGATTCAGGCTTAGCCCGGGTGAGTTAGGCTAGCCTCAGTTTGCTTCCTTCTGGTGTCGGTGGTTCATACTGACTCCCATCGTTTCTTTTTGCAGTACAAGTCTCTAGGGCCGAGGCTAGGGCTGCCGCAGCGGCAAGGCAAGCACAAATCAAGGAGGCCAAGGCGCGGGACGCCCAACAACAACCGAGGCCGAAGCGGAAAGAGAAGAAGGGGCCATCCTCCGAGACCCCGAAGAAAAGATCCAAAGTCGAGGGGCCAAGCACCGAGGCAGTCCAGGCCCTCGCTGCTCCGGGCCATGACTGGCCTTCGCAAGACCCCTCCCCCGCCACGGCCTCCCGAGGCCTGAGGGTGGTGACCGTGAGGACCGAAGTGGGGCTTGTCCCTCAGTGGTCGGTCAAGGAGGATGACACGCTGGCCGTTAGGCGAGTTGCTCATGAGCTGGTGATGAAGGGGAGTCTTCCCCGAGACGTCGCCGAGGCTCAGAGGCAAGGGAAGGCGGCTATGATAACGAATGCTTGCATCTTCATGGCCGGGGTAAGCTTCGGTCCCCTAATCCTCTCTTTTTATTTATTTTTCTTTTTTTTTAGCATTCTGACCTTCGGTGTTTTATGTAGGCACAAAATCAAATGGGTCAACTGGCGGCTCGGGCCGAGGCTATGTGCCGAGACCTCGAGGTCATCAAACGAGAGAAGGCCACCCTGGAGAACGAGCGTTCGATCCTCCTCGAGAAGGTGGAGCATCTGGAGAAGGACCTCATCTTCGTGCACCAAGAATGCGATCGGAAGCTCGCGGAGCTGAAGTCGCAGATGAAGGCACGAGTTCAGGAAGCCAAGGCCCGAGGGGTCGAGGAATATCGGTCCTCCGAGGACTTTTGGGAGGAAAGCAAACGTGCCATCGCCCCGGGGTTCACAATGGGCGCTACCGAGGTCCGAGACTGGGTCCTCGAGGGTTACCCAGGGGTCTCCTTCGAGGACAGTGGTCTCATCTTCGAGGAGGACAATGTTGAGGCTGCCCCATCAGCCACCGAGGTTACCGATGCCGATGGCGGAGGCTACAGTGAGGAGGGTGAAGTTCAGCTGCACCGAGAGGTCCCTCCGACTCCCGGCCATAGGGGTTCGGATCAGGAGACCCTCCACTTCGCAGAAGAGGCCGTGAACCCGATGGATGCCCCTTAAAGTCACCACGGGTCTCAGCACTGATAGCCCTTTTTTGTTTTTGGTCTCAGCCTTCGGGCTTCTTGTAATCTTGGCCTTCGGGCTTTCTTATGTAACTACGGCCTTCGGGCCTTCTTATGTAACTACGGCCTTCGGGCCTTCTTATGTAACTCGGCCTTCGGGCCTTCTTCAATGAATGCATTTTTTCTCTTTTCACTCTAACTTTTATTTTTCTTGCATTCTGTGTTCTTGAGTAAGGTGGTATTTAGTCCGCAGCTAGGCGTAAGGAGGCCGAAACCCCTCCTTGCCAGCCTTAGGGTCCGCCCTTCTACATAAGCACGGCTCGGT
>NW_024869247.1:13303-28848 GCF_013358625.1 Macadamia integrifolia | reverse complement strand
GTTTGGGACCTTTGTTGGGCCCCAAATTACACTCGGTTGCTCTTCCTCGCTACAACACCAAAACTCTAAAATCTCATCTAAATCCGACTAGTATTGGGTCCCACGGTTTGGGTCCCAAAGAAAAGCCTAACGTTATTGGGTCCCACAATTTTTGGGTCCAGGAATATTAGATTTGGGTCCTGATACGGCAGAATTTGTCACCGAATAAAGCGAGGACACACGGCAACTGAGGGAGGGATGCATGTCACCCATCCGATAAAGGCCACAAGGCTCCAAACCACGTGAGGGGAAGGTTCCCGAAGGGGGTTTTCCGAAACCCTAGGCCCAACAACCCTATAAGAGGAAACCGAAAAGGGACCCAGAGGAGGTACGTCGACATCCACCATTACTCCTGTGAATACACTGTTCTGCCGGTCACTAACTTTGGCATCAGAGGACTAATCCCGGGGATACCTCCGGGCCTCTGCCTTCTGTGCTTGTGCAGGATTAGCTCATAGGGGATTTCGGCAGTAACAGATTGGCGCCGTCTGTGGGAACGACAGTAATGGTGGGGAGAACCTGCAATCGTAAAAAAACAAAAGCAGCGCCGAATATAAAGATGAATGAGGGAGAACCTTCGGGAGGGCTCCCTCCCTCGACGGACATCCGGGAAGAACGGAGAAACAGAGATTGGGAAGGTTCCGCGAGGGACCAACGCTCGGCCCGACATCCGATGCGCAGGGATAGTGATCCTCCCCCTCCTGGGGCGCAAGAATATGTGACGAGGGAGCATTTCGATGCCCTTCAGGAGAAGTATGACCTAATGGCGGAGACAATGAAAGAGGTCTCCAAAGCCTTCTCTCATAAGACCAGTGGAGCAGCACGAGGCTCCCATGTCCAGCCAGAGCGACAGCAAGACGAGGACCAGAGTAGCTCAAGATCGATAAGATCCGGCCGGAATCCTCGAAACCGAGCAATGAGGCAAAGCCCCCGCACCCAAAGAAAGAGCACGCCGCGTCACGGGAGCCGAGCGTGAAGAACCGCGCCAAGGGGACAAACAGTTACGTGACTCAGGGTTGAAGCAGATGATCCTAGACCTGAAGGATGAGATCCGGAAGGTAGCAAAAAACCAGAAGGGAACTCGAGAGCCAAACCTCACCAATGACACGGCTCTGGCTGATGAAGTCATGAAGGACTCGCTCACAATTGATTTTCGTCTGCCCAAATATGATACCGACGACGGGTCTGGAGACCCCGTCAATCATCTAGAAGGCTTTAAGGTTGCGATGAAGTTCTACCGAGTCTCGGAAAACATCATGTGTTAAGCCTTGCCTTTGACGTTCAGAGGAGCAGCAAGGTTATGGTATAACCGCTTGCCGACGAAATTGATCCATAGCTTCAGCGATTTGAGTTACTTCTTCTTGAAGGGATTCTCCAGTAGCCAACCCCTTCGAAAGACCACATTGAACCTGACCAACATAAAACAACATGAAGGAGAGTCGCTGCGAAACTACATGAAGCGCTTCCAGCAAGAGAAGATCACTATCGAGGTCTGGACCCGAAAGAAGAGTCCACGGCCTTGCTAGGAGGCGTCAAGGATAAAGAGCTAAAAAGGTCTTTGGCGAAGCATACACCAAGGAACCTAGCCGAGTTGAGGGCTTGGTGTGATAAGTACATCTAGATAGAAAAAACCCTTCAAGCAGATGAAGAAGCTGGAGAGAATATGGGGAGGAAAAGGATCTCAAGAGGCGACAACAAACCTTCCGAAGAGGGCAAAAGACGAAAGTCCGAACGTGGTCGGGCACCCAGTCCACTAAGGAAGTTCGAGAAATACACGCCCCTGAACCGAAGACGAACGGATGTGCTAATGCAGATAAAGGACTCCTCAGATGCCAGAGCCATGAAGTGGCTAGGGAAGATGGGACGACACCCTGAGAGATGCAATATGGACAAATATTGCGACTTTCACAAGGAGCACGCCCCGACACTGAAGATTCTTGGCACTTGAAGGGGGAAATAGAAGGAATGATCCGAAACGAGTATCTAGGCCGATTCGTAGACCACAAAAAGGAGGATGCCTATGACGGTAATGACCGCAGGGACAACCGCGAAGAGACGGCAGAGGCCACCATAAAAGGAGGTGGCCAGCCCGCAGAGGCAATCAGGAACATCAAAGGGACCGGACACCCGAAGAAGCCGACCATCACCTTCGGGACGATCATAAAAGCCCAACTAGGGTTATAATGATAATCTGTGGAGGCCTAGCCGCTGGAGAAAGTTCAACCTCGGCCAGGAAAGCAAAAGCCTATGCACAAAGCATGCATGTGGCTGAATGGTCGCACAAGAAGGCGATGACGGGGATGATTATTTCCTTCTCGGATGATGACCTGGAAGGGGTGCACATGCCACACGACGATGCCCTAGTAATCACCATGACCATAATCGATTGCAGAGTAAAAAGGATCTTGATGGATAACGGCAGTTCAGCTGATATCCTGTTCCTTGAAGCTTTCCAGAAGATGGGTCTGGACGAGGGAAAGCTGAAGAAGGTTGAACACCCGTTGCAAGGATTCTTCGGTGCCCGATCAAAGTTAAGGGATCGGTTGAGTTGCCAGTAAGAGTTGGCACCGGAGACTGCCAGGTAACATGCATGATCAACTTCCTGGTAGTAGGCATTACCTCGGCTTTCCTACCCTTACCTGCGAATCCGAAGCCCTATGACAGCCCGTGCTCGGAGTTGATTGTCGTTAAATCAACAAAAAATAGTAATGACAGGGTGAGAGCTGGGTTGCACCAAGGGCAGAGATCATCCTGACCAATGCCACCTCGGCCCTCCATCAGGCCGTGCTTCCACCTCGGCCATCATCAGGCCGTGCTGCCACCTCGGCCCTTATCTGGCCTCACCTTGGCCATCATCAGGCCGTGTTGTCACCACGGCCCTCCTTCACGCAGTGCTGTAACCACAGCATCTCCTCAGGCCGTGCTACTACCTCGGCCCTCCATCCAGCCGTGCTGGCACCTCAGCCCTCCATCAGGCCGTGATGCCACCTCGGCCCTCATCAGGCCGTGCTGCCACCTCGGCCATCAGGCCGTGCTGCCACCTAGGCCATCAGGCCCTGCTGTCACCTTGGCCCTACTTCATTCCGCGCTGTGACCTTAGCATCTCCTCAGGCCGTGCTACTATCTCTGCCCTCCATCAAGCGGTGCAGCCACCTCGGCCCTCCATTAGGCCGTGCTTCCACCTCGGCCCTCATCAGGCCTCACCTCGGCCATCATCAGGCCATGTGTCACCTCGGCCCTCATCAGGCCGTGTTGTCACCTCGGCCCTCCATCAGGCCGTGCTACAAGCCATATAGGCTCGACCAACCTATCACCTCGGCTCGGCACAGTCAATGATGATAATAAAAAGGCACGAAGGATTCTAAAGGAAAGGCGTTTCCTTTATTGAAGAAGGCCGAAGGCATAAATTACATGGGGGACGGAAGGCCCATGTTCAAAAGATACAAAAAAGAGACCCGAAGGCATTTCGTTCATCAAGGGCTTCGGTCGGGAGAACAGCTTTGCCATCGACGGAACCTAGGACATCTCGGTCTGAGCCATCATGACCAGGACTAAGGGAGACTTCACGGAGCTCTGGGAAAAGTGACATGAGGGGGGCTCACTTTATATCGGCAAGGTAATGATGATCCGATTACTCGAGGCCATTAATGACCCCGACATGTCATCAATGCTGATTATCAAGGCACTCCAGGTAAGACATGAGTGACATGTCTCTCAAGCCGAAGACACGAGTGGCGCGTCGCAAAGACCAGACCGAAGGTCCTTACCTCGGTTGGGAGCTTAGGAAAAGGTCGAGCAGACCTGACCGAAGGTCACCACCTCGGTTGGGGGCTCAGGCAAAGGTCGAGCAGACCTAACCGAAGGTCATTACCTCGGTTGGGGGCTCGGGCTAAGGCCGAGCAGACCTGATCGAAGGTTACCACCTCGGTTGGGGGGCTCCGGCTAAGGCCGAGCTGACCTGACCTAGAGTCACACCTCGGTTGGGGGCTCAGGCAAAGGCCGAGCAGACCTGACCAAAGGTCACCACCTTGGTTGGGGGCTCCGGCTATTGCCGAGCAGACCTGACCGAGAGTCACACCTCGATTGGGGCTCAGGCAAAGGCCGAACAGACCTGACCAAAATTCATTACCTCGGTTGGGGGCTCGGGCTAAGGCCGAGCAGACCTGACCGAAGGTCACCACCTTGGTTGGGGGCTCTGGCTACGACCGAGCTGACCTGACTAAGAGTCACACCTTGGTTGGGGGCTCAGGCAAAGGCCGAGCAGACCTGACCGAGGGTCACCACCTTGATTGGGGGCTCCAATTAAGGCCGAGCTGACCTAACCGAAGGTCCTTACCTCAATTGAGGGCTCAGGTAAAAGCCGAGTAGATATAACCGAAGGTCACCACCTCGGTTGGGGGCTCTGGGCTAAGCCCGAGCTGACTTGTCCAAAGGTCCTTACCTCGGTTGGGGGCTCAGGCAAAGGCCGAGCAGATATGACCGAAGGTCACAACCTTGGTACGGAGCTCAGGTAAAGGCGGAGTGGACCTGACCGAAGGTCACTACCTTGATAGGGGGCTCAGGCAAAGGCCGAGTGGACCTGACCGAAGGTCACTACCTCAGTAGGGGGCTCAGGCAAAGGCCGAGTGGACCTGACCGAATGTCACTACCTCGGCCCTCCATCAGGCCGCGCTGCCACCTCAGCCCTCCATCAGGCTGTGCTGCCCTCTCGGCCCTCCATGAGTCTATGCTGTCACCTCGGCATCACACCAGGCCGTGCCACCACCTCGGCCCTCCATCAGGCTGTGCTTCCACCTCGGCCCTCCATTAGGCCATGCGGTCACCTCAGCCCTCCACCAGGCCGTGCTACCAGTCACCTCGGCTCGACCAACCTGTCACCTCAGGACGAACGCCGAAGACCGAAGGGGCACTCGAGATTAATTAGATGGTTACTCCCACTGAATGAGCCTCCTAGTGGAAGTAAGGGGGCCGCTGATACGGCAGAATTTGTCACCGAATAAAGCGAGGATACGCTACGTGGCAACCGAGGGAGGGATGCATGTCACCCATCCGATAAAGGCCACAACGCTCCAAACCACGTGAGGGGAAGGTTCCCGAAGGGGGTTTTCCAAAACCCTAAGCCCAGCAACCCTATAAGAGGAAACCGAAAAGGGACCCAGAGGAGGTACGCCGACACCCACCATTACTCCTGTAAATACCTTGTTCTGCCGATCATTAACTTTGGCATCAGAGGACTAATCCCGGGGATACCTCCGGGCCTCTGCCTTCTGTGCTTGTGCAGGATTAGCTCTTAGGGGATTTCGGCAGTAACAGGTCCCATATTGGGTCCAAGAAAAGAATATTAGATTTGGTCCCATATTGGGTCTCAAGTAAAGAATCCCACATAGAGATTACTAGGTTACCCGATTAGTTTGATTTGGGTCCCATTTTGGCTCTCAAAAAGAATTAGATTTGGTCCCATATTGGGTCCCTAGTAAAGAATCCCATATAAACATTTCTAGATTACCCAATTAGTTTTATTTGGGTCCCATATTGGGTCTAAAAGAGAATATTAGATTTGGGTCCCATATTGGATCCCAAGAGTCAGAAATTTACGTAAGTATTGATGTACCTGATGTTGTGGACCAAACACAAGATGGAAGATCGATCAGATGTAAAGTCTAGCAGCCTCCCTTCACTAATTTGGGTTCTGATCTCAACCAAGAAATCTCACAACAGAGGTTTAATGAAATCAAGAACAGGTGGAGATGATTCATCAATACTTCCTCTTTGATCTCAGGTCTTCTTTCTACTTCCAGCTCTTTTTCTTCTCTCTTTCTCCTGTCTTTCTTTCTTTCTTCCCTTCTTCCCTTCTTCCCTTTCCTTCTCTCTCGATATTCCCCTCTTCCCTCTCACTCATGGACTCCCTCTCTCTTTCTTTCCTTCTCCTTCTTTCTTTGTAACTCTCTCTTGGTCTCCCTCTTTCTCTTTCTCTTTTATTTCTCTCCTTTTCTCTTTGACAACTTTTTTTCTCCCTTCTTTTTCTCTCTCTCCTCTCACGACTCTATTTTTCCCTTCTCTCCTAATTCCTCTAGGACAACACTTATTTTTCCTCTATTAGGACTCTACTCTCCCTCCTACATTTTGTTTAATTGGTGTGGGGACCACAACAATTTAAAATAAAAGAAAGAAAAGAAAAGAATCTTTTAAATAGAAAATGGTCTATTGAATAAAACCTCCTTATCTAGTTAGATAATGTACCAACCACTAGCCTAAACCCCCTTTTAGCTATTAACTAGGCCAACAAGTCAAGTTACTTAGAAGTATAACATACACATCAGTCCCTAACATGCCTTACAAGGTAAAACAACTAATAAGTTATAAATTATGGGGCATTACATCATACCTCCAACTTTCCTTGGTTGAATCATTTCATATAGGCTTAGAGGGTTTCTCCTTTCCCTATTTGATCGTCATCAGATTCACAGGGGTCTTTAGGAGCGCCTTGCTCTTTGAGGAACCCTTGATGAACACCTGACTCAACTTCCGAAAGTTGTGAATCGATTTTGACGGGAGTTGACTATATCATGTTTAAGCTGCCTTCCTGAACTTGAGGGGAAGTTCTCGACACATGATATTTTTGGAGACCTTATGGAACTGCATTAGGGTCTTGATTCCTTTTAAGTGTTCTACCAGGTTGGTGGTGCCATTGTATGTGTCATACTTTGGCATTCCTAAAGCCGGCAGGCAAGGGGTTATTCATTACTTGGTCGGCTGGGGCTGTGTCATTGGAGAAGTCTTGGTCCTTTGTCCCCGTTTGGCTTTGTGAGACCTTTTGAACCTCTACCTTGAGGTCACATATCATCTTCCTCAACGCTTCATCAGCCTCCCTAGATTGAGGTTCTCCTGGCCGAAGATCGGGGACCACAGGCCTTCTGTCTTTAGAAGCCTGTTGCTCCTTCTTTGTTCAGTTACGAGGGTTGCAGCCGGAATCAGTCGAACTGGAGATGCTGCGGACATCTTGATGCTCATCAAGATGGTGACTCTGGCTTGCTGCCACTTTGCCATTTGCCTAGGAGATGACTTTGGAGATTTCCCTTACTGCTTCAGCTAGTTGGTGAAGGCACTGCTCCAATCCGTTGAAGTGGACCCTTGTTATTGGGGCTTATGGATTTGGTGCTGGATTACTTGTTGGCCATTGATTCTGTTCCCAATAGCGTGGCTTTGTTATCAGCTTCGTGATCACTGAGTCCCACGACTTGGACCACCTTGGTCCTATTCAACCGTACAGCCGACTAACGCAGGAGGCGGTTGGAGGTTTGGATTTGGTGCAATAGGGTGTATCATTTTCTTCTTTTGGTAGGTTCTCACCATGTTGGACTGATGTTCTCTCGCTTCCTATAGATGGTGCCAATTTGTTGCTGTCAGAATCTGCCTTGTGTATCTGCAAAGGAGAAAGCACGTGTGAGGGGGCCTGGAGCGTACTCCCAGAAGAGCTCTTCGACGCTCTAGTCAGATTTAGGTAACAATATGAGTTAAAAGGAGAACGACAAGTAATGGTGAGTAAAAGCTTGTCTTACATTAGTTCCTACTTTCCTTTCTACTGTCTAGGACGAGGTTGAGTTTGGTTGGAGACGGGTTTCTTCTTGGAGGTGAACTGATGGATCGTATCTCGACCACTTCCCTCTTCAAACATGGGCAGTCCACTTTGTGGATCGTGGCTAAGTGGTTCCCCTCCCCGGTGGAGAGTCCATCCTGTATGGAAACCTTGTCTAACTTCCTTGTTTGTGGGGTTTAAACTTGATTGTAGGTCACCCAAGGTGGAGGAGTGGAATCTTAGGATGGTTCTGGGGTTTTGCCTTTTCTGTGATTCTTCCTCTATCTCCTGAGGATGTTCTCTCAAATAGTCATGTGCTACATGTCGGCATCCGACAGATGGCTCTTGTTTTGGTCATATCAGGGACATTATGGTCTTTCTATCTTGTAAAACCTTAATCCAACTATTATAAATAGAAGAGGGCTTGGTCTCAATTGATGCAAGGCATATTTTAACCAAAATCAAGATGGTATCAGTAGTGGATAAGGATTCTTCTCCCAAAACCCTAAAATCTCTTTCCCTCTTGTCTCCCAGAGCCTGTCTCTCTCTCTCGCCTCCCTATGTCGAACACCACCACCGCTGCCGTCTAGCCCTCTATAGCCCTTACTCTCTCGCTTCCACCCTCTTTCTTGCTCGTGACTCTCTCTCTCTTGGCCTTCTCTCCCTCTCGGTCTCTCTCACCTTTCCTTCTCACCAATCTCCTTTTTTGGTTCTTTTAGGGTTTTACCCTCAGTGGTATCTTCCCACTAGGGATCTTATTTGCGATTCAATCCCTACCTATTTATCGTAGATCCTTATGAAGGACTAGATCTAGAAGGTTGTAGTTGCTTGTGATTGCTTTTGGTACCAGCACCTATGGCGTCTGAAGATTCTAGCACATTTGTTCTCTTGGATGATGGTAGCCGTTGCCCTAATGGTGACTACCCCTCATACCCTACTAGCATCATCATGTTGGATAGAAGCAATTACTTGATGTGGTCTAGATCCTATTCCCTGTCTACTATTGATCATGAATAAGCCGGCTACTCTAGGTGCCACTGTTTGCCCTCTACTCTAGGTGCCCTTTATGACAAATGGGATGCTGCAAATTGTCTGGTAATGTCCTCTCTCATCGATTCTATGACCCCTTTTATTGCTTGGGGTTATTTACTGCTAGACACTACTGCTCTTATATGGAAAGTGGTGAAAGAGACCTATTCCCAAATGGAGACTAATGCTCAATGCTTTAAGTTGAGAAAGAAACTTCATGAGGCTGCTTGGAAGGAGTTTGACTATGTCCCAGTATTATTCAGAACTTCATGGTGAAAGAGACCTATTCCTAGAAGGAGTTGACTGTTGTTTTGTTGAGTTTCAGCTTGCAAGATATGGTGATGGTTCAGATCGCTTTGGAAAGATTCTCATGGCACCAACACAAAGTTGCACCCCTGTAAAATGGGTCCATATAATGTTTTGAACTTTTGAAGAAAGTTTGAAATAATGCTTATGTTCTTGAGCTGCCCATTGACTACGTCTTCAACATGTCTGACCTTACTCTTTATCTAGATCACGAAGGTGACAATTAGCATCTTATCTAGGTCACGAAGGCGACAATTAGCATGCTTTGAGGATGCCCCAGTTTGCTAAACCTGTTGAGGACAAAATTGAAGATGTGGTGATTATATTATGATATTGAAAGGTGGAGGCTATCATTCTTTTCTTATAAAGTGAAAGGGCTGTCCAAGGGCTGATTGCACATGGGATACATGAGGATGACTTCAAATGACTCAACCTGGATCTATAAGAGTCATAGTTGTCAAGGCGACACCTTGGCGACTTTTTATATTTTGTTATTTCATTTACTAAAGATATTATTCATGAATAAGAAAATACCCCTTATTTGAATCCAATAAAAATAGTTTAAAAATCAAATTCCAAAAGGATAAATAATCAACACCTCGATCCAAGAACAAAAACTGGATTTTTTGTTGTAGGGCGATTTTCAACTTTCAAATGCTAAGGTTTTTCTCAATTCTGAAAAGTTCATAAATCTTATCATTATAGAACATTGCTAAAAACCAAAAATCCGGTAAAGTAATCTTTTGTTTTGATGTCAATAAAATTATTTCCATTTAGGCGATTTAACAACATTCACACACTTTAAAATAAGTTTGACCAGAACATAACTTTGTCATAACAATTCAGATTTAAGTAATCTTAGACTTGTTGAAAAGCTAGTTTTGTGTTATACCTAATACAAAAAGTTTCATCTAAAAATAAAATCATTTGACCAATAAAACTTATTATAGTAGAAGAACATTTCTCTAAATGTCAATAAGTCATGTTGATTTTTTATAACTTGATGTGAGTGACTATGTTGATTTTTATGATTTGATGTTACTTAATATTGATTGGTGTTGGATGGGGTAATGACTTGTGTCTAATATGGGACTAGCCCCTTTATTTATAACAATGGAGAGAAGGTTCTAGAGAATTACAAAGACCATTAAATCCCTTAGGTTCCGTTTGGTAATTGACACTTTCCCTAAAACCCATAAAACCCTTTTTTTTTTCTTGGATGAACAAATAATTCATTACCAAGAGGAAAAAGAATATACAAGGGGAAATAAAAGGGGGGGGGGGGAGGACCAAAAGGAACAATTCCAAAGGACCCAAAAGGGCTAGGCCCCAAGCAACCTAGCCAAAGGGAACATTAGTTAGGGGGACGGTAGTGACAGGGAGGCCCAAGGAGACAACAATGAGCTTGTTCCTTGGGGTGTCGCGAACCGAGCTGATACGTAGAGAGCTGAGTCTAGTAGTAATATCAAAATAGATGGCTTTCCAAATCCCTTCGAAGGAATGGGAATTGGGGGTCCATCTACGAAGGTTACGTTCCATCCGAAGATGATTGATGGTGGCGTAAAAGGTGAGCTTTCTAATTGTGTCGCAAATGGTGGAGCCACTGAAGGTCATGTTAATCTAGATCCATTCCCAAGGGAAGGGTAGAATGGGATGGGGGGAAGGCCAGCAGTTGTGGAAAACCTTTTTCCAAATGGAGGAAGAAAAAGGGCAAGATAAAAAAAGATGGTCAACATCTTCCGTACCATTCCAGCATAAACAACAGGAGGTGGGAACCTAGATATAGCAGTGATTGAGGAAGGCCTGCGTGGGGAGACAGTAGGAAAGGGCTCGCCAGGCAGTGAAACTATGGCAAGGGATGTGCCCTTTAAACCAGATGATGTTCCTCCAAGGTCCGACCCAGCCTACTCCAGTCCATACAAACCTTCTTAACCATTCTTTGGCCCAGTCCTTGCAGCCGAACCACTTCTCCAACCCGTCCGCTTCTACCTTACTTGACCTGCCTGACCCTCCTGAACCATCAGCTTCATCTCCTTCGCTCGACTCCTTGAGCATTCCTGCTGATCACTTAACCTGCAACCCCTTAGATTTGTGAGCTCCCCTCGCCTTTGGTAATCAAAGTGCCACCCCCTGTCTCTTGCCGGCGATTGGGACGGTCCTACGAGCTCCCCTCGTTGATGCTGCTGGTTCTGCCATCGTCGAAGGCCCTGAAGATTTGCATCTCTACTCTCGCGCCTCTGCAAGCTTCCCTCGCCAGCCAGCTTGTCGACCAAGATGTAGATTTCCAAGCTGGTCTTTCTTCTCTTCCATTGCATGATCCTTCGCGAGTTCTATGTGCTTATCTTGATGCTGATTCTTTTTGCGATGTCGAGTGCGTGCCACATAGACAACCATCCCCCGCCAGCTTGTCGATGAGAAGCCAACTTCTAAGCTGGTCCTTTTGTCTCTGCCCTCTCTGAAGATATGCATGAAGAAGTGATTGCCCCTCTGACGATCACCTCCGAAGATCATCTCGCCACTGCATCCTGCCTCTTGCCTTCGTGAGATTCTCTCGCTGGCCTTACTGCCTCTAGTTCCACCCTTAGGCGACATACCTCCCCCACAACATTGCCCACCACCACCATCAATGACATCCTGGCGGAAACGAACCCTTCTAAAGCCCCCGTCAGTTGGAACCCTTCCCCGACTCCTAGCCTTCACTCGAAAGCCCCCTATACCTATTAAATCCAGGCGTCCTCCCAAAAACCTGAACCAGTCCTCTTCCAATAGAACTGGCCTAAAATCTCCGGCCTCTTTGGAGCCTTTGGCCCAACCTCCCATTCAAAATTCCTCCTCTGCCAAGCCTTCTCCCATCCGTGAATACCACCGTCGCAAAAGAAGTTCTTCTGCTGGCCAGCGGAAATCCTCCCCTGGCTCCTTGGAGCTTTCGACTCCAAACCCCACTCCTCCCTAATGACCCCTTGGTCGATTTAGAATGTCTGAGGCTAAAACTCCTAGGCAAAGCATGTCTCCATCCGATCCCTTATAAAGTCCTCTCAGATTCCCCTCTGTAATCTTCTGGAAACAAGAGTACCTGAGTCCAATGCTCCCCGTATCGATTTTGCCATCACCCCCTCCTGGTCCTTCTTTCCAATTACGCCAGTTGTCCCAATGGATGAATCTGGATTCTTTAGTACCCCTCTCTCCTTCATATCTCTTCGCTTGGTTCCTCCCCTAGCATATCCATCTCTCCATCTCTGATCCTTCGGGAACTAATCGGTGCTTCCTCACCGTTATCTATGCTCTCAATCGTGCTTTGGAAAGGCTCCCTCTTTGGGATGATTTCCGAACCATCTCCCAATCTTCTGACTCCTCTCCTCGGGCCCTTATTGAAGACTTCAATGTCGTCAAATACGGCCATGAAAAAGTTGGAGGAGGTTCCATCGATCTTCCCTCTGTTAAGACCTTCAACTAATGTCTGGATGACATTGGGTTGAATGATCTCCGTTGGTCCGATGCCAAGCTGACATGGAATAATTGCCGGAGCGGTCTTGATCATGTTGCTTGTAAGCTTGACAGGGTCCTTGTCAATGAATCCTGGCTTGATTCCTTTCCCTCCTCCTATGCCACTTTCGATATGCCAAGCATTTCTGATCATTGTCCCATCTCACTTCGGGTTTTTCCTTCTACCTCTTTCGGTCCAAAGCCTTTAAAATTCTTTGATGTGTGGACCCTCCACTAGGATTTCCTTCCCATTGTAAGGGATGTGTGGGATATCCCAGTTCATGCCGTCTCTTCCCCTCTCATCTCCTTCTCTAGAAAGCTCAGAAATGTTAAGGCTGCTCTTAAATCCTGGAACTCCCAATTCTGATAGGGTCTCCATCTACAAGTTTAACTTGGATGATATTCAGAATAGTCTGCAGCTTAACCCTCTTAATCCCTCCCTTGTCGAGGATGAAAAGTCCCTCTTTGCGGAGCGGAACTCGGAGACTCCAACACTGCTTTTCTCCACTGCTCGGTTAAAGCTCGGAACAATGCCATCTCCATTTCCTGTTTTTCCTCCAGATCTGGCTGCATGCTTCACAAACCTGAGGAGATCAAATGTGAGGCCTCTTCTTTTCTGAGCTCTTCAACCCCCCTCTTCCTCCTATCCTCATCCCCCTCCCCCCCCTAATCAATAAATTTGTCCTTGACCTGGCTATCCCCGCCCTCCAATCCATCCCTTCCAATGAGGAAATCACTACCGCTATGCTCTCCCTTAAGGCCAACAAAGCACCTGGTCTGGATGGGTTTAGCATGGATTTCTTCACCTCTTACTAGGACATCATCAGGGATGACCTTATCCGAGCAATTAGGAGCTTCTTCCTTAATCCCAGCCAAATTACTGGTGTGAATCACACATTCTTGTGCCTTATCCCCAAGTCTGATGGGGCTTCCTCCATGCAGGATTTTCGGCCCATTTCTCTTTGTAACTTGCTTTCCAAGTTCATTACCAAAATCCTCTCCCTCTGTATTCAAAAGTTTGTTGACTCCTTGGTCAATCAAAACCAGTCTGCCTTCATCTCTGGGAGGAGCATTGTTGACAATGTTATCTTGTGCCATGAAGTCGTTCGTGACTTCGAGCGTAAATCTCATGGCTCAACTGCTCTTCTCAAATCGATATTCATAAGGCTTTTGATTCCATCCGTTGGGATTTCATATGCAACACCCTTCTCCAAATGTCCTTTCCCCCCGAACTTTGTTCGTTGGATTTATGCTAGCATCTCCACCCCTCGTTTCTCTGTGCTTGTCAATGGTAGCCCAGCGGGGTTCTTCCCCTCTTCAGTTGGAATTGGGTAGGGCTGCCCCTTGTCGCCTTTCTTCTTCTTCCTTGGTTGGAAGTCCTCTCCCGATCAATTCAATCCTCCACAGACCTCCACCTTATCTCCCCCATCCCCAAGAGTAAATCCATCTCCCTCACTCACCTCACTTTTGCGGACAATATCATGATCTTCTCCAAAGCGGATCCCACTTCCATCTCTTCCATCATGTCATCTCTTCACCTGTTTGAGAGCCTATCGGGTCTCTGCACCAACCTTTTCAAATCCCACCTTTTCACCTCTAGAATCTCTGAGGCCTCTATTGCCCATTTCCTCGGGATCACAGGATTCTCCTTGGGCTCTCTTCCCGTCAAGTATCTCAGGCTCCCTCTCATTCTTGCAAGGCTTTCGGGGCATCATTGCACCCCTATGCTTGATCTCTTGCGGAAAAGACTCCAACTTTGGAACAGTAAGTTGTCTTATGCGGGCTGCCTTGAGCTCTCGAGATCAGTGCTCTAATCCATATACCTCTATTGGTTAGGAATCTTTGTTCTCCCCTCCACAATCATTCGCGCTGTCGAATCCCTCATCAGCTCTTTTCTTTGGAAAGGATCTAACTCCTCCAGATTCGTCCGCCCCGCCAGCTGGGCCTCTGTTTGCCTCCTTAAGGTTGATGGTGGGCTCGGCCTTAGGAGTATCATTGATAGGATTAAGGCTGGCATCCTGAAGCTCAGATGGAGAATTGTCACCAAAGATAAATCCATTTGGGTTACTTGGATATATTCCCATCTCCTGAAATCCAATTCGATTTGGTCCACGGTCCCGAATCAAGACGCCTCCTCCTTCGTCTGGTGAGGCATCCTTAGACTAAGACCCCTGGCCCTTAAGGCTATATCCTACTCCATTGGGAACGGTGCCACCACTACCTTATGGCTGGATCCCTGGCACCCTTCAGGAGTTCTCCTTCATCTCCTAAGTCCCAGAACCATATACTCCTCGGGTCTAGATAGAATGGCTTCGGTCTCCTCCATCGTCCACAATGAGGGATGGGCCCCCTCCCCCCTCCCCTCTTCCATGAACACCATCTGGCCCTCTCTGCCTACCCTTCCTCACAATCATAGAGAGGGAAGATTCCATTAATTGGAATCGTTCTCATTCCAAGAGGTTCACATTCTCCTCTACCTGGAACTTCGCTAGGATCAAAGTCCATACTGTTTTATAGCGCAATGTCCTCTGGCTCAAAGGTCACATCCTTCGCCATAGCTTCACTGCCTGGTGGGCCCTAACCAATGGCCTTTCCACGTAGTCTTTCCTCATCCACCGCCATATTCAAGTCCCGCTTGCCTGCTGCCTATGCTGACACGGAACTGAAGAGGTGGATCACCTCTTCTTCTCCTGTCCCCTCCCCTCCACTATTTGGAGGAAAGTCCTTTCTAGTTGCTGGCCAGCTCGTAGAAGAATTTTACCTCTTAGTAGGGAATGGCTTTGTATTGGCATGACCTACGATGGCCACACCATTTGCGATACCATATGTAAGCTTGCCTTTTATGCCATCATTAACCACATTTGGATGGAGAGAAACCTTCGTAGATGGACTTCCAACTCCTGCTCCTTCGATGGGATTTGGAAAGCCATCTCTTTTTATGTCTCCACCAAAATAGCTTCCCTCCCTCGCCGTCCAGTCCCCTCCTCCACCAGAAACAGGCATTTTGTTGATTCCTAGAATCTCCACCATTCTATTCTCCCCCACCCCTTGAGGGTTTGTATCCATTAGTGGCTGTCTTTTTTTTATTTGGATTTTTCCCTTTGATGCCCGC